>NC_040031.1:15563265-15826523 GCF_000972845.2 Larimichthys crocea | reverse complement strand
CAGTTTTTTAAGCGAATTCATCAGCGTATTCATCATCTGTAGCTCATTTTGATTTAAAAAATCATGAAGCGTATCGTGAGTTACACCCCTAATTCTGTGTGAACAAAGACATAACGCTGTTCATTTTAAGGTGATCACACACAGATTAAAACACTCTTATGAATGGTATACTTCATATTCACTTAATTAATTAATTAACATAAATTAACACACTGGCCCTTTAAGGGTCTCGAGCGGTTTTCATTTTTAAGGCGCCTCTTTAGTCGCGGCGTTAACGCGTCACCACGTTTGATTATGACGTTTTTAGAGAGCGGCGCCGTTTCAGACTGGAATGGGAGCTAGCGATTTTTCCCACATTTTGATAGTTTAATCCGTGAATGGCGCCGAAACAGGACCCGAAACCTAAATTTCAAGAAGGTAACGAGCTGTCCGTGTTGGTATCTGATACATGCGGCGGGGTTGGGCGCAGTGCCGGAGCTGAAGGGAAGCGGAGCTAGCTGCCGCCGTGTAGCGGCTAGCCGTGTGTTAGCATTCATTGTTGTTGCACAAACTGGTTTCTGTCGTTTTTATTTTTTAAACTCGTTTTAAATCAAACACTTTATTTACAACACGCTGCAGCGTCAGCGGCGGCACACCGGCGACGTCTGAGGCTCGTATGTTTATCGATGCTGACTGAAACTCGTGGGCTTCATTCATGAAGTGTTAGCTTCTTATTGATTCACCGCCCACCTCTCTGTGCTCACAGCCGGGGGGAGCTGAGCCTGAGCCGGCCTGCTCCGAGTCTGAGCCGGCCTGCTCCGAGGCTGAGCCGGCCTGCTCCGAGGCTGAGCTGCTGTCACAGCAGGGCTTTTTACACAGCACTCTCTGAGGCATGCAGGGTCCATGTGTGTGTTCATAGAGACTTACCTTTGTTGCTGTGGCGACCAAACAGCAGGCTTCAGTCTCTGCTTAACCCCAGGTTTAATGTTTTAGATTAGATTAGATATACTTTATTTATCTCACCACAGGGAAATTTACTTGTTACAGCAGCAGAGGAAAGTGAAGCATACACTACAGAATTAGAAAAACACAATAAACAGACAGAAATATCTATAACCTACAATAAACACGAAAAACAATCAACCTTCAAAACAAGTACTGAGGATGAAAGTGGCATGATATATAAAAAGAGTATTGTAATGTAAAGTGACCATAGTGTAAGAAATATTGCAAAGAAAGATGATATAAATAATAAATATTACTGCAAGAGTAGTGACCATAATATAAATAATATTACAAAAGTAAGTGACCGTGATATAAATAATAACTGCAAGGTATGAATGAAATGAAATAGAAACACACCAGGTGTGTTAAGATAGTGCGACTGTCTCAGTTGTAAATGAACTAAAGCCGATCCATGTGAGTAATTTAAGTAATCTTCTTTATTATGGCAGAAATGTTCAGTGTCTTAAGTGATTATGGGTTAATTATTTGACATATTAGTTTTAGTAAGCTGCTTCTCTTCACATCAGAGGGTCTTCAACCTTGGACAAGAGACAAATAGAACAGGGACTCCCTGCGTGTAATTCATTTTTTAATCCTGGTCGATAATAATGTTTACATTTGCTTTTATTCAACTTTTATTTCACCATATTAACCCGTTTATATACTGGGTTATTAGCCTATATGTGTTGATGATTGACAACAAAAGTCTTAATTTCTGTTGGTTATTAAATGTCCACTAATTTATCCAATCGCAGTGCAAGTGCCTCAGCTTTTTGTAGTTTCTCTCTACTTGTCTGCACCCTCATGTTCAACAATTTTTTGGTGAAAATTGTCAATTATTATGACAAAAATTGGCGGACCTACTGCAGTACCACTGCGGACCCCCTAGGGGTCACTGACCCCTGGTTAAAGACCCCTGCTTTACATAATTATCTTTAGGTTTTAAACACTAGGTGAGTAAAATATTCAACAGGTAAATTGATGATGAAAATAATCGCCTCCATGTGAACCATGTCATGTTATAATTGTTCTCTTAGGAAGGAAGAAAGAAGAAGAATTTAAATTTCCAGTGTAATAATTGTTCAGTCAATCACAGGTTTTATCATGAACATTCGGCGTGTGTGTGTGCGCGAGTAGTAGAGTCGCATTTATAATTACACTCTGTTTTACTTGGACTGCTCTCATGCCATGCTGATTTTAATTGACCAACACTCTGTTCAGGTGAAAGAGTGCTGTGTTTTCATGGGCCATTGCTCTACGAAGCTAAGGTAGGCTGCCTTAGTTAGCCCGTTTCTCTGATCATGTGATCCTCTTCTGTGTCTCGAGTACAAAGATTTTATTAACGATGAATCATGTCTCTCTCTTCTGCAGTGTGTTAAGATAAACATCAAGGATAAACAAATCAAATACTTTATTCATTACAGCGGGTGGAACAAGAAGTAAGTTTGTGTTTCACGATACATATTTCAGATTTGGACAGTGAAGATTTCCCAAGTGTGTGATTTCTTTCTTGGTGTTTTGTCTTTCAGCTGGGACGAATGGGTTCCTGAAAGCCGAGTGCTTAAGTATGTGGACAGTAATCTGCAGAAACAGAAAGAGCTTCAGAAGGCCAATCAGTAAGTCCATACTCTCTTTAGATGCTACAAACGCCACTATAATAAATTTATAAGCACTCTGTGGCCTGAAATCGACCGAGGGACTTTAACATGAACGATGAATTCTTAAGTAGTGAACTTGTTTTGTTTTCTTAATCCAGAGACCATTATGTAGAAGGAAGAATGAGGGGTGCTGCGCCGAATAAGAAGATACCTGCTGCACCGCAGAAAAATGATGTGTGAGTGCAACTCATTACTTATTCTGTCTGTTTCCTGCCAAACTGATTTAAAGGTCTTAATGATTTTCTTTCTTTATTTCATTCTTTATTTTCTCTTTTGTAGGAAAACCAAAAAGAACAAACAAAAGAGTAAGTATATCATGTTTTGTATTTACATATTCAACGCAGTTTGAATGCATGAACCCTCCAAACTATCATTCCGCGTGTGTTTCCATCATCATTACAATAGGGGATGTAAATTGTTAAAAGGGTGTCACAAAACATAGTTATTGTGTTTATTAAGTTTGTTTCTGTCTGCAGCTCCTGGTGCAGGAGAAGGGACTAGCTCAGGAGGAGACCCAACCCACCCTCCACGAAAGAAGAGGGCACGGGTTGACCCAACAGTTGAAAGTGTAAGTTCATAAATCTGCTGTGTTGCTTTTTGTGATGATGTGGGACAGTGGGAAAACACTCAGATTTATGAAATGTTTGAGATTGAATTTACTGTACATTAACTGTGTCAACATAATTCTAAAAAGCTGAACTCTTAAATCTGTTCCTGTCTGCTCAGGAGGAGACCTTCATAAATCGGGTGGAGGTTAAAGTAAAAATCCCAGAGGAGCTGAAACCATGGCTTGTGGATGACTGGGACCTGATTACAAGGCAAAAACAGGTTAGAAGTGACTTTAAAATTCAAGTTTAACCTTTTTCACAGCATTGATATTGCACTATAACACTTCTACAGTTATTTATTCATGTTTTTTTTCTCTTCAGCTTTTCCACCTACCTGCCAAAAAAAACATCGACGCAGTCCTTGAAGATTATGCAAACTACAAGAAATCAAGAGGAAACTCTGACAGCAAGTAAAGATGCTCCTTGTGACTTGTAGTTTTCTTATTTTTCCACACTTGCTGACCTGACCTGCCTTTCTGTATATTTCAAAGCCTTATGTGTCACAGAGATATAACCTGTTTGTCCTCCGCTGCTCAGGGAGTTTGCTGTGAACGAGGTGGTCGCTGGTGTCCGGGAATATTTCAACGTCATGCTGGGGACGCAACTTCTCTACAAATTTGAGAGGCCGCAATACGCGGACATCCTGGCCAACCACCCAGATACATCTATGTCTCAGATCTACGGTGCACCGCACCTACTCAGACTCTTTGGTAAAGACACCTACACAACATTACTCTGCTATAATGCGTTTAAACTTAAAACATCTGATGTAGAAACTGAGAACAGAAGGAGACAGATGTAAAGTAATCACAGTGATAAAATAGAATCAGCAAAATTGGGTTTCTAATCTAGTTTTGTAAAGTGAAAACTGCACAACAATTATGTATGAAGCAAAATCAGGTTAAAAGTTTTGTATCTGTAATCTCACAGACCACTGAACCCGTCAACCTCATATTTTTGGGCACATTTATAACTGTAGGCACACCTCTGGCTTAAATTATTTAATGTTTTATGCTGACTTCGTACTTCTCTTAACATGCTGGTATGGGTTGTAAGTAATCGGCAACTACTTCAGTTTGGAATCTTGTTTTTTTAGGAAATGGTGGAGTGACAACTAGGCTAAAAACTAAAAACAAGGCTTACCTTGTCTGTTTTAACTCAAAAACTGACATCTCTTCTGAACTGGAGTAGATTAATGCCAAACCTAATATGTTAGAATCCGCTTAAATTAGACACAGTACAAGATGCATAAATCCAGAGGCGTCACTAGGTCTTAAGGACAGGAGGGGGGGCTTAGCCCCAAGGAGATGCACAGGATGTGAGCGAACGTAGTGCACAAGCACACAATTTCACAAACAGCTAGAAAAGACTGAGAAATGTGTTATTAGTAGTTATTTATTAGTATTATATATTCAAATTGAGCTCCATAAAATCCCAAGACTGTCTGCATCACAAAGGACTCTACTCTGTGAAATCCTTTAGACTCACCTTTCCAGTAGAGGTCTCTCCCCACTCACTCTCTGTGCTCCTCTGCCCCGACTCCTACAGGCCAATAGGGGTGGTGGAGTGATTATTATTATTTTTATCATCCACTGATGATAATCATATGTAAACACAGCTGAGGCTCCAGAAGGAAGTCACCCCAAAGATATGGTAAAGAGAGCGCACACTGAACTCTCTAAACAACCAGGACCTTCACAGTGAACTTCAGACTAACCAGCTAGCTGAGTAGCAGCGTTCTTTTACAGCTGCAATGTAACTTTTGACCCAAAACAACAAAGGCAAGACGTGCAGAGATTGTCTGTAGTGGTAAGCCAGGTGTTTATTTGTCAAACGTGGAGCGTTACATTAATTACATGGGACTTTCTGCTGTTAGCTGGAGCTAACTAACTGTTACTACCAGCAGTGATGAATACTTAGTTTCCTGAAAAACATTCCTATATCCATTCTTCATCCATCCATTCATGTTCTTCTCCTAACAATGTTATATCCGGCTCTGTCTGCAACGGTAGAAGTACCAATGGCTGCGGGTACCGAGCCGCAAGCAAGGTCGCAGGGAAACGTGGACTGGATTTTTAGTAATGTTGTGGGCGTTCTGAACAAGTGGAATGGATTGATAACAACGCACCAAAGGGGCTCTCTCTACCGTACACTACGAAGCGAAGGGAAACCGACAGATTTATGATCACATTTAAGTCCTTAATGACAGGTCATTATTTATTTAAACTGATATGCTGGCCGCTTTATATTGAACTTGTCAGCATATGTTTTTAATAAAACGACACCAAATTATTTAGCAGGGCTTAAGAATATTTTAGGGGGGCTTCAGCCATTACACTATCCTGTGGATGTTAAAGGAAAATGAGACGACAGTAGGAGTAGGAGCAGTAGGAGCCCGGCCTATGTTGCCTGGTGAAGATCTGCACTCTGAGTTCGCTCAGATATTTTAAAAGGTTTCCATTTAAATCCTTACAGACAATATTACGATATTATTTGGAAATTCGTTCTGGATGAGAAGAACTAATTTCCTTCCTCACCCAGCGCCCTAACCTACTATTATATCACTCACTTGTACATAAAAAAGGTTATGTTTGTAAGTAGCATTGAGTATATGTACACAGAGATATTAAAAATAAGAGTGCAGACTTTCTTTTAACTACTCTTTGCACAGATCAATATTAATCTGCCACCATGACCTGTGTACTGTGCTGCTTGAAACGCTTGAATTAGCTCATTGTGGGGATCGGTAAAGTGAAGTATCTCAAGAGTTATTATAAAAGAGGATGAGGCCAGAGTGTGCGGTGTGTAATATTCTGTCTTTGTTTGGCTTTCAAAGTGAGAATCGGAGCCATGCTTGCATACACTCCCCTGGATGAGAAGAGCCTTGCACTGCTGCTCAGTTATCTACAAGACTTCCTCAAGTGAGTATTCACAAAACTGTTAATAAGCCTCGTATCGATCCATCTGCAGGAGAAATGAATAAAACGGTGCTCTGTTCCAGGTATCTTGTAAAGAACTCTGCATCGCTCTTCAATGCAAGTGACTATGAAGTTGCTCCTCCAGAGTACCACCGCAAGGCAGTCTAAAGTTTTTTATTTTAGGATCTGAAGCCTTTGTGTGTTGACGTTTGGAGACGACTTTCTGTCGAAGGATGACATTTCACAAAAAGCCTTTTGGAGAACGGATTGTGCGAGATCTGTTGATTATTGAGGAAAAATCTGAGCAAGATGTCACACTAATCCCTGGACAAATTCATTTTCTTTCATGTGGAAAGCTGCTGAGTACGCTCTTCCTGTATTGGTATGTTTTTGAGTACCACTTTTTAGTTTCTATGATACTTGTTTTGTCCGGTGTTTACCAAGATCTTTCGAAAAGGAATTTCATCATGATGATTTTTTTTTGTTTGTTTCATGTTGTGGTTCAGATGCTGGCTAAATTTGTCTTGTAGGCTGTCATCATTTTCTAATAAAAGTCTTTCATTCTCACTGTCTGTCAAAGTCCATCTGTGTATTAAAGATAATTGGGTCATGTTCAAACTTTTTTAAACTTTTTTCATCTACAGAGTGAAATTACTTGTTACTGACAGCAACAGGTCGTCCTGTTATAGTATTAGTTTTCACAGCATAAATACTTTAGTCTTCTGTTTCATTTTCATAGATGTTTCAGTGAGGAGACATGTTTGGTTAGAACCTTTGTAGAAACTTAAGTTCATCAGCGGTACATTTTTTAAAATATCATGTATGTAGTGGTAATTTCATATCACTCAAACAGGAAACTAATATCAGTTTGAACAATTAAATGTCAACTGGGTACTACATGCCTGCTTAATTTAAGTTTGATGTTTAAATATTTCAATAAATTCTCATTAGATATCCAATAAAATTCTATAAATGCTTAAAATTTCAATTCAAAACCTTTAAACCTTTTATTTTATTTAGATAAATCACTAAATCTCAAAATATAATAAATGCCAATAATAAATTAATAAAACTGCATATTTATCCCTCTCCAAACTCCATAAAGACACAGGCCAAAATGTGCAGCCCAAAGAAGTGGAACATTTTAAAGAAATAAAAGTGACATTCATTAGTTAAAGTTTAACACACCCATCTGTGGACCCAAGCTAAAACCAAACTGAAAAGAAAGGACTTTGACCACGTCTAACCAAAACTGATTTAAATAATAAAGAATGATGCAGTACAAATATACAAATAGTAATCCCGTGTTTATATGATTATCCTTTATCAGCACATGTTTATTATACTCCTTTATAGAAGGCCCTGCAGAGACACACAGGTGTTTAATTATACCCCTGTCCAAAGTGACACTGAGCAGTTATGGTGTGAGTTACATGAGGTCATTAAAGTCCAGAGAGGAGGTCTAATCAGGCAAAGTGAAAACACCTGTGTGGGGGAACAAAACACCACTTTGTTGTCTCTTTCTGTCGTTGTTGTGCTGATCATAAAATGTGTTTCTGGGAGTATTTTTTGACAGGCCCACACAGACTTTACACTCTGATACACAGACATGATGGTCTTAAATACAAAAAGTTGGTGGTTAAACATTACAGTGTAACATGCACAAGAGTATTAGGATACAGTGTATGTTTACAGGGCCTGCACCACCCACCCCTGTGTTTCCAATCAGACTGTTTGATTAGACCTCTACTCAGGTTGAAGTTGGGGGGTAGGGGCTTGAATCGGACAGATCCTGATGCACATTATTTTATCAAGTTACATACATGGATTTGTGATGTAGCACCATTGTGCATATATATGTTAATTATGTTTTTTCTGGGCCGATTCCACAGATAAATTTTAAACTGGTCTGTGGTTTATAGGACAGTCTTGATATAGACCTTTTTCACAGCAACTATTTTGACATGAAACAGTACAGGGTCAACGCAGGTGTTTCCAATGACACTAATTAAGGTTCCATGCCATTTATTGCAGCAGAGCCAGCATGCAGCACACCGACTCTGCCTGACATGAATGGAACTGAACCTTAATTAGTATCATTGGTAACACCTGTGTTTTCCTTACTATTTCATGTTAAAACAGCTGCTGTGACAAAGGTCTGTTGTGTTCTTATGCAAATGAAAGTTGGGCTGACTTATTTTAAGCCAGAACCAAAACTAAGACACGTATTTCCATGGTAACAATCTCATACCAGCTGACCGGTGGCATTAAAGACAAAACAAGATCAAAACATGTAGTTTGCCAACAGTGCTTCAGAGCTATTGGAAATACAGCAGTGAGGACACTGTCAGTCATTTGTCCAAGGAAACTATGTTAAGCTTGACGCATTAAGAAGCCACAACATCTCAGCCGAGTGTTATTTTATGCTACTGGAAGTTTTTTTTTTTTCCTTAAATTTCTTTAAAACTGGAGTGGAACAGAGCTGAGGTATGATGCATGTTGCTTGGCAGTCAGCTGTGTGTTTTTTTTTTTAGTTTGAAAAAGTTTGAAATGACCCAGAATTAATCTAAAATGAGTTTTACTTAAGATAGTCGAGAACTAGACAGCTTTGTGCAACGGATAAAATCTGACTATAAATTAGATCCAAGCCATAGTCAAAGTCTATCTTTGTGAAACGGGATCCCTGATGTTAACAGAGGCGGCGCACCGTCATAGTGAAAGGCTGCGGGGAAGTCCTGCACACAGAGGTCTAATCAGCCAACTTAAGTGAAAACAGCTGTGTAAGACTTTAAGGCTTAGGCATTCACATAATTTCTAATCACCATTTCAGTCGTTTTATTTGAGCAACTTTTTTTTTTCTTCTTTTCTTACTATCCTGCCTTTGGCCTGTTGATCGTAGCTCTGCTGGAACAGATACTTGATTAGTCTCTCAAGCTGTGTACTCATATCCTCCTTTCTGTCTGGTTTGTTTAGTTAACCTGGGATGTTTGAGTAGCATCCACACACAGACTGCAGTCTGCTTTATTTCAGATCATTGTGGCTTAGTGACTGCAGCCAAGATTCCATCCTTTTCTCAAAACATGACACAATAACATATCACTTACTTTGAATTGGACATGTGGTCTTAATTTAAACACTTGGAAGAAACGTTCTTGGGTCTGCGCTGTCGTTCTGCCTCAGAGCTGTATTACCCCACTTAAAGAATTATTACAAAGTGGTGAATGTGATCAAGCTCTGGTACATAGACATCGACACTTAAGATTTGTCCCCCTTATATTGGAGGAGATTGTCCTGCTCCGATGGTATGGATTCACAAAATCAGGGTGTCCTGCTGCCAGTGGTGGGACAACATCCTGGTGATAGAAAGCATGTGGTGCTGTCAGTGTATTTTGTTGAGGAAAGAAATGTAATAGTTTATTGAAACCAGGCCAGAGCCCCTTCCTCCTCTCAACCTCCTTTGCACTAAAATGCGTCCAGCAGAATCCCCTCCAGCCGGCTTCTTTTCCACTGTTGTGACTTCCTTGACATGAAAAAGAGAAGCTAAATATTAGTTTCAGGCTGATTTGTGGTCTCATTGGTGTCAGCTGCTCACAGTTGTTATGGCAAGAACAATTCAGACCGTTTCAAGAAGAATTTCTTTAATCCAATTTCCCCCAGTCTTAACCATGACCATATGTGTTTTCACTGGAGTGTGCTCTCAGATCACAGCGCCCTGATGGCTTTTAACAGCCCATCAGAAAGACTGACATGCACACAGGACTCCTCTGCAGATCCGTTCAGGGAGACGCCTTAGTGCCTGCTCCTTTCTTGGCTCCACATACTGCTGCGATTAACACTTTACGCTAGATGCTCGGTCACCAAGAGGAGATCTTCAGTGACAGCTTTCATGTGACCCTGGTGACATGGAGCCTCAGCGCTGCCATTACCCCACAGATGAGAGAGACATATGCATGATACATCTACACCTAATGAGCCCGGTTTAAGCCTGAGTGATGGTTTCAGCAGGTTTTCCTCCACGTGTGTTCTGGTTTGCCAACCAAAAGACACTTCAGACAGGACACGAACCACTTGGATCATGGATCAGAAATGTCCTGAGTTTGTTAGCCTTCAGGGATGATCATAGCCAGGACTAGAATACTTTAGCATGTATGTATTTCTGTTTTATATATTAGAGCAAATAAGCTTTTGCTGTTTTATGTATTTGTGTAAAAACAACAGCAGAGAAAAAATATTTACTTAGGTACTATCTGAGTACATTTAGTTTGAGTTTGAGTTTTTACAGTTTACAATTCTTCATACTATAATATATATTACATTGTATTGTTTCTTGACACCTACAAGTTACGTTACAGATGCTGAGATTGTACGTGCAAAATATAAGATCTAATGAATACGGTACTATGATATTTGTGCTACCAACAGTATAAAATAGTGAATAGCTATAAGATTAAAATGCTTCATGGGTATAAGTGCATTTTGTTGCTTGCCATAGTTGTACTACTTAAAGCAGCTACAAGGAGTTGTCATTTTGTATTGATTCTGACCGTGCAGGTACCAGATGTGCTCGGCCTGCCAGATTTGCCTGGGGTCCTGAATTTACACATAATGTAACACGTTAAAGCATTGTGATTGGTTGTACGGCCCGACAGGTCATACTGCTCCTTTGCAACTCTCAGTAGAGATGTAACGGATGCAGTCTGAGAGCAAAAGCAATGATGGGTTTCATATAGACTGTTATTGATTAAGGGATGCAGTCTGATGATGTATATTATGAGAGTATATACCGGTTTAACAGCAATATACCAGTACTGATGACAACTGTGATATTTACTAAATGGAATGTTATGTTAAAAATACACATATGATAATGTTGCATAAATAATCAAGCTCCACGTTCAGTTTCTTTCTATTCTAGCTTTGTGGATCACACTCTGTGTCATTGTTCTTTTTTCATGCTTTTGTACAAAACAACTTTTGTTGCTTTTGCTCCAGTTACAGACTCTCTACACACTCGTACTCCTATCTGGTGCTGAGAAGGTAGTGTGCAGTAGGTTTTTAGAGCTTTTCTGGTGCTGAGAAGGTAGTGTGCAGTAGGTTTTTAGAGCTTTTTTTGTCTAAAAAACAGCAGCTGCTGTGACTGAAAACAACATTATGAGCGCGTGAGAGTGAACCAAAATAGTTAACTGGTGGGCCGTGCAGCTCAACAATGAGCTGAAACTCACTATAAAGCTCAGAAAAGCAGCAGAGGGTGAAAATTCTCTGTAGGTTCATATGAGCCAAGTCACATTGTCACACATGTCACATTGTCACATTGTCACATTTTCAGTTGACGCATTGATATTTTGAAAGTAGCAATTATAACTGCTTTTAGTAAAATAAAATAAAAAAATCCCAGTACTTATTCCATCACTGAAGAAACTGATTTTGTGTTATGCTGTGTGAGAGACACCAGATGGCAGGATTGCACAAAGGCCCCACTGTTTTGTCTCTCTGTGACAGCTTTGAGTCCTGTGGTTCTCAGTGTGCAGTGGTATTTCCGTGAAGCGCTGGAGGTTTTTTCAGTGTTGTCACTGACACTGTCTGCTCCTTTTTATTTGTTTTCCAGAAAAATTCATCTTGTAACAGGAGCACAGAAGAGACAACCACTCCAATAATAAGATTGTCATTCAATCCTCATCCTTCCAGCATCTGCGGTGACCGCTGAGAACCCCCCTCCTATTAGACAACAAATGTTATCAGTTTAACTGACTGATGAAAGCCATTTGGGCTCTATATGATTCCTCCAGAGCGTATCCATCTGCTTTGTGCTCTCTGAGGTGAAAAACCGTCAGTGTTTAATGTGGTTGTGAATGTTTCCCCAGACTAGGAGTTAGTGGTAGACTAATTACACAGTGGGCACGCAGCCTCAGTAGCACACTGCTGCCAGAGCCTTGTGTGACTGTATGTCATTAGCATTGGAAAAGTGCATTCGCCACAAAGGGCTGCGGTCACTCTGACCCATTAAAACATGAAAGAACATACCCCGCTCTTCTGGAGAAGGAATTTGCAAGACATAAACAGTCTGTAAAATGGAAAACTACATCTGTGTCCATTTGTTTTCCTGAAAGGCGGCCAGATTTGGTAATTCTTACTGAAATTCTTTCCAATAACAGAGAGCCGTCCAAATAAAGGGGACTGTTTGATCCATCTGTTTGCAATGTGGCATAGTAGTGGTTTTGTGCACATGATCTTGACTCAGTGGGAAACTAAGAAATTGTGGAGGCTTCAGAGCATGCTGGGGCTTTTACTAAATTTACACTCTGGGTTTATCGCATGTGTCATAAGTCCTTCTCTGAGCTGAAACAGGAACCACCACAGAGCAGTGGTGGAAAGTAACTAAGTACATTAAATACATACTTAAAAGTAAAGTTTTGATGTATTTGCAATACATTTTCTGTGCATATATTTAAAATATTACTTGTAACCAGTCTCTAACAGGCAGTTTTGCTTGTCCTATTGGGTTTTCTGATTTGACAAAGAAATCAATTTATTTGTGAGAATCAGTAATCTCCTTGATATGTAAACAGTTAATAAAAATGATTTGCCAGTATTAAATTAAGGGAAGTGCACAGTCTTTAAATTCCCCATCGCTGAGATTCAATTATAAAACATTGAGCCTTCAGAGCTTGTCAAGACTTTAGTTGTAACAGAGTTTTATTACACTATGACGTTACTGTTTTTACTTAAGTAAAGGATATGGAGACTTCTTCCACCGCTGCCTCAGAATGTAGTTGAGGAGAGTCTGGTCTTAACTATGAGTTTTTTCTTACAAAGGACTGAATTAGCAAAGCAAAACAAGACTCTTTGTGAGAATTAGTACATGATTAAAACTGAAAAATGTTCTGATACTTTTTAGTGCAGTGAAGTACAGTGCAGTGAGTTTTCTGTTTCCAATCAGTGGGATTTGAATTCATTTCCTGAGGCACTGGATGCCATGTCTAAAATAAAGCCATGTCTACTTGAAATCCCTCTTCAACCAGACTAGACATTTACTGTGCTTTATTTAATATTTCTTCCAGGGTCTTGAATAAGTAACATTATCAATTAAATTAAAAGACAACACAGAGATACTTTTGAGCTAAGGAGAGTCATGGCGCTGTTTGTATTTCAGTCATGGTATCCTTAAAGTTACAATTCATCCTGTTAAAGTCAAACCATTTTCACCCAAATCAGTAGCATTCAACCTCCAGAGAACATGAAGGCCTGAACAAAATGTCATGATAATCCGTCCAGTGGTTGTTGAGATATTTCAGCTGATGGACCAACATTTTTTAGGTCTATGCTGCTAAAATGGCTAAAAGGGTTGTAGGCTGATATACTTAACTAATGTGTGGTGATTTAAAGCATTAATTAGTGTTTTAAATCACTAACAAATGATTATGTATTAAGAAAACATCAGTAAATTACATGAATTGCGATCAAAATAGTTGGATTCCAGTCACATAAACGTTTACTTCAGCCCCAGGATCTGAAAGCACAACAGTACCTGATCTCAAAGAAATATGAAGCCTTATTTTTAATCAAACTGGTCATCAGATGCAAGCATTTAAATATTAACAAATATAGTTATATAAATTAACTTTTATGTAACTGAAATCCAGCTAACTCGATTGAGTAACTGTGAATTAACATCCCGTAACTGATGATCACATAAAGTCGTAGTGACTTGATCATTTTTTATAGCAACAGGAATTCATGATGCATCATTCATACATCCTTCATTAATTAATGCATTAAATTATCATGAGTCATGAATTAGTTAAGCGTTACTTAGGTATATGATTTGTAATCTCATTGTAAAGTGTCACATTTTTTCCTGTATTGTTAATTAAACCACACTAATCTATCTTCTGATCCCTTGTGGGGGGGAGGTCCTGGCCCCCAGGTCAGAAGCATAGACTCATAATTCACACCACTAAGTGCGAAAGTGTCGAGATCTCACCTCACCTTACTAGTGCCCGAGTGCAACTGAGCCGGTCGATGAAATAGTTAAATGTTAATTTAATCTACAGGGACCTCGCTATTATTAGACATCACCTTGCCAGAAAATTGAGTTTTCTTTTGATGTCGAGCAGGGATGTAAAAGGCTGTGAACTGGCAGCTCTGAATATCTAATAAGATAACCCCTCTCTCCCTCATTAGGCTGAATACTGAGCTAAAACACCTTTTCATGTCACCTCAGTAAACAGCTTAATGTGTATCTCTTTCATCTGCTGTTCCCCTGTGTCTCCTCACAGCTTTGATCCACACCTGAGTGTCTGGGTATGATTGCACCTATTCCCTGTAGATTTGTCTCTATGTTAGTTTAGATTTCTGATAAGCTATTTCTGAAAAAAAAAAAAAAAACATATCACAGAATAAACGCAAGACAGAGCTGTCATTTAACCTTTGACACCTCTTCAGTCAAATGGATCCTCTTCCCAGCCAGGATCTTTTAATAACACATACTATCAGATTATAATATAGATGGAGACACAACACATAACAAGACAGATTTGGACATAACAATACACTTTAAAACGAGCAGGCCGGCTGATAAATATGTTTTACTGTATGGATGTAGTACTGTATTTTATTAGTGATGTGGGGAAAGATGTGGATATTTTTTATTTAAATGAAGCTGTAAAATGTCTTTAATTTTGAATTAGGTTTAACTACTAATTAATACATAATTTTGTTGTCTTTACAGTTTTGTCATGTTTTCTTAGCTACGGTTCGTGAGATAGGTAATAGGAAAAGTTTAAGGACAAATTGTTTATACAAAGATGTCTCAAGGAAGCTCAACAGTGAATATTCAAGTGAAGAATCTCTCATAGTGCAATTATGACCTGAGGGCGTGGAGCTAATCGTTGATGGATTGTATAATGTGAACAGCTGTTGCTTCTGGTAAAACACGTGTAACATGGATCAGAATAAGTGGCCTTTGACTGCCACCTCAATTTTCTTTTTGTTTCTCGTTGAGTGTGTTTTTTCTTCAACAATTTAATGATTATTAATTACTTAAATCTATTCCAATAACAGATGAAGAACTAAGGCACACTGCTGTCATGTTTTAACCTGCAGAGGGCAGACTTAGCTGAGAAATAAGCCACTGAGATGAGAAAAAAAAGCCACAACCAGATACCAGTTTATTAGGTACGCCTGGTTTAGTCTAATAACAGTCTAATATAACAGCCCTGCTATGAATCCTGCCATTATGAAAATGGTAATGTTTAGTTTAGTGCTCACTGCATTTATATGTGAGGGAAGATTAAATATTAGAAACACCTCTCAATACAACATAAATAAAAAAAGGCTCCATAATTTCCTTCAAATTGAATCAACATGTCTCTAAAACAGTTTCAGCAATCATAATCTTCATGACCAGAGAATTTATTGCAGGAGTCTTGTATTAGACTGTAGACTATTAGACTTTGTTTTGGCTACAGTAGGAGTACATGATGAACTAAGAAATAAAAAATAACAGCTCACAGATACACTATATATTAAACCCTCAGAAGTAGAATTAAAAACAAAACAAAGAACAGAAAAATGTCAGATTTCTTAAAAACATACTTTTTCTCTACAGGACAGGACAGCAGCGTTTTTATGATGTGCAGGCCTGTAATGGTGATATCTCATTAGGAGGCCTGAACTATGACAGTTACATCTCCTCCAACTGTGCTGTTGGTCAGTTCTTGGTTGAATGATTCCTCCTGACCTCAGTGTGCCACAGCGTTGCCCTCAGTGTTCAAACTATCCATGTTGCTTGTTGACAGCAGCTCCCTTCTGGGGCTGCCGAGGATTGGCCCGATGCTGACCTCCTGCCAGCCTGCTGGAGGAGAGGAGGAGAGCGGTTTTGGGCTGGGAGGAGAGGGTGAAGACGGGGGGAGTAATGAGGAGGGGAGGAGAGTTTCTTGACAGCTTTTTGCCTAACCTAATACACTCACACACACACACACACACACACATTTGGCAGAGTTAATCTAAGGTTTTTCGTGGCTTTCCTCCCACACATTTCCAGTGTGTGAGTCAAAGGGCAAAGTGTTCATTTATTAAATTACTACTTTCTTTTTACTTCCAAGTACTTTTTACACATTATAATTAGTTGTCAGGTGTATAATGACAAAAATATTTGGAAGGTTGTTATTTAATTTGCAAAGCTGATATAATGTATGAGCTGGCTTCATGTCGAGCGGGGTGTGTTTACTACAGGAACAGAGAGCAGTGTATTATTGTAATTCTGGAGGAAAATTATAGGTTTCCTCTATGCTCATAAATAGTCAGGCTATCATCTCTGAGCAGCACATAGCGTGTGCTAAATTAACCCAGAATTTTGTGCTGTAGATCAAACAGAAATGGCAGAGAATCAATTAATGATTAATATGCCATCTGTTGGTGGTGGTGGCGTTTTGAATATCAATACGACTCCCCTCGGATGTTTAATCACCTGATACCATTGTGTTGGAACAGAGCTTTTGGAAGTGCTGTAGAGTCAGCAAGCTCAAATGTTTTGATCCACGATGCTCATAAGATATTCACCACTCCACTGGAGAAACACGTCTACAGAGACCCAGCAGTGAGGCGTGCATGCAGATATCTGCTCTGTGTCTAGGGCTGCTGTGGAGATCCCACCCAAGGCAAGACTCTATTCATGCTGTAGCATGGAGGATGTTATGGATATGGCCTTGACAGCGCGCAGTAACCCTGAGGCCTAAAGAGGGACAGGAAACAGTTGGCTCTTGGTCGACTGAAGTGGTGCCTGGGACTTTCCCACACGCCTCAGGATCCACCTCATTCAGCCTGGTCTGTGGTTGGAGCGTGTGTCTGCACCACTTCACACCAGGGAGAAGAGGGAGGGGGGCTGCAGACTCACAGGCTTACTGTAGAAGTTGGAGAAAACTTTTCAGAGGGGATTCATTGCCCCTTAACTGAGAGAACAGCATAAATTATTTGCACTGGCAGATGTTCACAGACCCAAATATGCATGAATTTGTAGAGCTGGCAGGCTTCCCTCAGCCAAACCTACTGGTTTTCACGATGCGTGCAGGAGCAGTTGTTATTCTGGCTGTTTTACAGAGAGCATTAATCTGAGCTGTCAGCACCACCAACCACTTTGGTGGAAATTATTTCACTCCTTAATAAGGGAACCCGGGTGCTGTATTACATATGGCGGTCAGGGCAACATTCTTGGTGGGTCTGTCATCATGTAGCTGTTCTCCAACAGTGGGCCTTCTGTGTTTGGCCAGTAGCACACTCTGTAACCCAGAGAGGAAAAGAATACACTAACTAGATATTAAATGAAACTACTACCTCTCACATCCTCTCTCTGCTGGTGAGGATGAAGAATACCTCATGCCAGGAACGAGGAGAAATTCAATATCATATTGACTGGTGTCTGAATTTGTTGTTCTTGTTGTTTGGACAACAGGAGGTCAGTCTTGTTTTCATGCTACTGTGTGAGACTTGAAAAAAACAGGTCAGGTTTTCACAGAATATCATCAAAAATTAAAATACAGGAGGGCTGTGGACAAAACAACACGAAAACCTGCAGTATTTGTGTGTGTGAGATATAGGGGATTCTATTTACAGAATTTAATATTGTTAACTATGTTGTCATTAGTGTATAATCACCTGAAGATGTAACCTTAAAATGAAGCTGCTGTATCTACACCACAGGTCTTCCTCCAAGTTACCTCAGTAGCCCAGAACAGACAAACTAAACACTGGCTGTTGATATTTGTATTTTCCACTACAAGGAGAGGATGAAGCGACAGGGACTGCAATCACTCTACTACTAGTTGCCACTAAATCCAACATACTGGACCTTTAAAGTCTGTGTAAAGTAAGAATAAATATGTGTTCTGAGTTTGTGAGACCAAAGAAGAAAGTGTTATCAACCACCCAGCCAAATATGAAGGATTAAAAATATCGACAATTTTATGAAATTAGGTGTCCGAATAAAGAATGTGCTGAAGCCACGCCCACTCGTGTGAGCGGTCAAGCAGCAATTTTAAAGCGACTGAAACATGTTACATGAGTTCAGGAAATGACATGAATAACTTTGAAACACTCTGAGTGAGATGAATTAATCTCTATCGCTCTGCTAGGAGTGCAGGGGTATGCTATGTGGCCTCAGCGTGTCATCAAGCCACCCTTTAAGACCGCCCAAAAATCCTGGACTGAAAACTGGTGAAAAACTGTTTTAACCTCTAACTCCACATGCCAGTAATATATCGTTCAAAGTCTTTTCATGTGTTTGCAGCAACTCATTTCCAACATATTTAATGTGTTTTGAGTATGAGTGTATTGGAAAATGGATTAAGAAAATATCTGTTAGCGTCTTCTGTGGTCAGTCACGCTGGCTGTACTAGGCAGTGATCATTACCTCAGCTCGGACGTGCAATTAGTAGCAATTTGCGATACATGTATAGCCAGTGCTTGTTAAAACATCACGTTGCTATTTTTCAGAGCCTTTTTATAGGTATGTAGTCATAATTGTGTCACACCTGCATGCGAAGCACATAACATTAGGTATTGTACAATTAAGCTATCATCAGGGCTCCTAGATGCGAATAACAATAATAAAGGTAAAGTGAGACAACCTGTAAGTGTCACGCTGTATCTAACTGCTGTGGGAGAAATGACTTAGAGCCTTTCCTACAGGAGAGCTTTGGCAGACTGCCACTTAGTGTGGTCCCCCCGAGGGCTCTTACTCATGAATCAGAGAAAATGGGAATTACACATATTAAAGAGGGTAAACGTCAGTAATCACAGCACTGGGAGGATGCTTGAGGACTCATCAGGCCCACTGCTGCTTTTTTAGAGACACTTGTTTCAAGGAGCCACCTTGTTTAGCAGCTGACAGCAAAACTGCGATGGGCAAAATGACACGTTTCTGGAAGACATCCACCTATGAGATTCACCGTCAACACACCTGTATTTATATCTCCAGCCATCTCATATCCTCACACTGATGGTGTGTACTGCAATGATAACAGCGTTTGACCTCCTGATCCATGAGTCACCCGGCAGCCAGTTCGGGTTACAGCCTGTCATGTACGTTATTGTCTTATGTCCATTGATATTTCCAGCATGTTTGTCCTACATCGACTGCCTTGTTGTCCCTGACAGAGGAGGGCTTGATAGTTTTGACACGGAAAAGTTTGTTTGTTTGTCTGTCTGGTCAGCAGAGGTCATGCAGCAGTATGTTTGTTTTCTGGGTCAATTGAGTCCACTAACAGAGAAGCCCAGTGAGAAGGAGTGATCGGGCTAGAAGTACTCATTAGTGGCCTTTCCTCCCTGTGTGTTCTTCTTGTGGAAGAGATGTCCAGACCACCAGGCCCTTTACCCTGACTCCCAGATAAGATGTCTGGAGTCACTCCACGTGACTTAGTGCTGTTGGTACTTTGACAGAAAACAACCCTCAAGGGAAACTCAGGGAACCATAAATATTTAGGCACCAAAGAGCTTTATGGAGTTTGTTGTAAAAGGATTTATAGCAGCCTGGGAGGCGATGCATCAGTGTCAGAGGGCTTGAAGCAGCCAGTGTTTACAGCATTGCATGTGAATCCTCCCACAACTCTCGGCCAAGCCTGGAGAACTGAACCAAATAAGCACTTCAGCTCCAGGAATGCAAACACCACAAGTTTTCCAAACAGGTTTCAGAAAACAGGTGTGAGCTCGGCATCCTCATGCTTCAAAAATTGTAATCGTCTGCAGAGATGATTCACAAACAAGACAAGTCAGTGGCCTTATATGGGCCGATTTGGAATTGGTGGTTCTGTGCCTCATGAGGTTTTGATGTAATTATTTGCTTTGTAAAACTGAAGCTAACAGCTAGAAAGACAGTCAACAAGCTTGTAATGGATATATTCGGCTTTGCCAATAAATTCGACTTGACCTAAATTACAGCTAATTTGGTGGTGTGCTTCAAAGGAAGAGTTTGAGTTTGAAGGGAAATAAGCTAATCGAATCTCCTCCTGAAAGTTAGATGATGAGATTTTTACTATTTGTTTGTCTGTGATTTATTAAGCTCCAGCCAGCAGTCAGCCAGCTTAGCTTAGCATAAATGCTATAAACAGGAGGAAACAGCTTGTCTGGCTCTGTGCGAAGGTAAAAAAGAAATCTGCGTCGTGAGCTTAAAAAGCTGTTGGTAGGTGTTTTTTTGTTGTTTTTTTAACCCTTGGACAGAGCAAGGCTAACTGCTGCCCCTGTTTCCTGTTTTTATGCTGAACTAAGTGAACTGCAAGAAAACAAATGAGAGCACTTCTCAAAATGTTGAACAATATGCTTTTTATTTTTTTGTAATTTAGCGCACGCAGTTTTAGAGTGCAATACACTGACAGCTGCATATGTGTATTTGTTATGATTATATAATTTAACATCAAGAAAGTGCAACAACAAGACATGGCAACTAACTAATACTGTATTACTTACTGGCCCAACGGCAAGAAGACCAGCTTGGCGTCTGTCTTTTATTCGGAAAACTCAGAAAACCAACGACTAACAACAGTCCTAGGTTTACTCTTGATTTACCCCACTCCTCTTCTTGGTGTTTACAATCCAGGCAGCCCAGCTAACAAACTGAGCTAACATTAAATAACAGCAGCTACATTAAATCACAGCAGCAATTCACTTAACTGTCCATCAGGAAACTCTCTAAATCACAGAGAGTTAATACAGAGCAGCCAGGGCGAGGACAGCAGAACATTTTTTCCATAAAATATGATCCGGTCTCACCAAAGTCAGTCAGCGAAATAATAGTTTTTTGTGGTGGCTTAGTGCCGTATAGCGTTACGTACTTCTTGCAGGTGAACGTACCCGGAGCACAAAGTTACGTAGTGCAAGAAGAGACATAAGGGGCACAAACAAAACATGAACAAAAAGAAGTTGGGACCCCTAACCCTAACATCATGCTGACCTGGTGAACTTTGTAGCATCCAACAGACACAGAGCAACATTAGCATTCAATATTCTTTCTTTTTGGTCTTCACCAACCAATATTTGGCTCTTAAACTGCTAAATGCTACTATTTTTAGAGCTTTTTTGGCTATCTCATGAGAGCACTGAGACTGAGCCAACTTGTGTGCTCTAAAACTGATACTGTACAGTCACATTGAACTATGAACCATTGTTATTAAGCCTTGGAGGGATGTTTAGTATTGCAATGTTGCCTCAGCATGTGACATACTATGTAATATTAATTAATTTATGGACATACGTTCCCATAATATCAGCATAAGTAGGTAGAAACAAACAGTCTTCCTACATATCTGATTAGTTATTTTTTCCTCGGTGGCAATGTAATGTTGCACAGTAACATCCACCACTACTCATGCTTTACCTTCAGTCTCCTCATCAATGTTGCATGAAGTGTTATCTGCATCCCTCTCATCTCTGCCTTCCACCTCAGGTTTTATCCGCCCCATCTCTTTCATCTCTATCCTCCAGGGCAGCCGGACATCTCGGTCCACCCTCCACGCCACCACTGCCTCCGTTGTCCTCTCTGCTCAACGCTCATCTTCCCCTGGTGCCCTACTTCTTCCCAGCGGGGTCACAGGCCTGCTTTGTCCCAGATTGCTGGGGGAATCAGGATTTCTCATCATCCTGTTAACTGTACATTTATCTGACAAGACAGAGGAGAGAGAGCGACCCCCGGCATCATTAAGCTTTAATGGACAGACTAGAAATGAGGGAGAAGTCATAAAAGCAGGAGCCGAACCAGAGTCTCTCTTTAATGTCTCTGATCGCCCTGACAGGATTATTAATCAGGAACTAAAGGAATTTAAAACCTTTGCTCTTGGCTTCCTCACTTAGAGTCTTTAGCTTGCACCATTACATAGCAACCCAGGGTCAGGAGGTCTGCAGCTAATTGGTTCTACAGGGTTTTGAATAACAATGAGCTGAGCCCAATTACTGAACTACAGAGAGGCGGAGATGAGAGGAACGGGAGGGGGGGGCCCAGTGGAACAGGCACATGGAGGATGGAGGGAGGGAAGAGGAGGAGATGGGGGGGGGCTGCTTCACGGCTGCTGTCTCTCTCCTCCTCAGAGTAAGGATATTAATGAGATCAGTAAATGAGTGCTGGCAGAGACGGGGATGTGCTGCTGCAGAAAAACAGCCGCCCTGCCCCTGCAGGACAGCAGGAGCAGCAGCTCCTCATTCGCTATTCCTTTTTACTCCCAGATTCACACGAAATATGTGTGCGCCTCGTTCTTTTTGTCCCAGATTTTCCCTTTTCTTTGTATCTCATGTTCATTTATTAGTGATGTATTTTCTTTTCTTCCCTCTGACACAGGGGATCTGTTTCTGTGGTCCTTTGATAGCTGCACTGTATTAGTCTGTCTTGGTGAGCTTTTAATGTTGTCTTCAGGGGTTTGTTTCCAGCAATGGCTAATATAGTTAGTCCCAGCAGTTTAGAGGCTGTTGGGCTATAAATTTGTACTCACTCTAAGGCGTAGCTGCCACTGATTGTTTCTTATTTTTAGGACCCCTGCTGCTTTGGTGGACATCAAGGCTTGTTTTTCATCCTCATCCATCATTACATGCTGCTGCTTCATATCCAGCGGGTAGATTAGGCTGCACGGCATCTGCGCAGTGTCTCTCCACTCTAGTGTGTCATGTAGTGTCCCCCTTGCCCTGGTATTGCTGATGAAACTGGTTTGGATTGAAGCATTATCAGATTGAGAGAGCTAATTTGTTCCAGTGGCAAAAGGCTTTCCAGGCTGTTAAAGGGATCTTTTTTTTTTTTTTTCATTTGGCCGTGCTCAGTATTTTATTATTTTTTTTGTGCCCTTGAAACATTGCATCAATGTTAAGCTGTAGGACTTTCAAAATGATCTCTGCTTAAATAATCTCTCAAATTCATGAATTCGCATTGAGCAATCCCCTCTTGTGAGCATTCATCACTTTCAATAAACCCCAGAGAAGCTGTCATTATGCCTCAACCTCCTCATCCCGCTCTAAACTGCTGTTCAAGGGCTGCAAATTGGAAATGTGATTTAAATATTGCTTGAAATGGATAGCTCATATTCACCTAAGCCCCCCGTTCCAGGCTCTGTCATGCGATGAAAGCCGAGGATGTCGACTGACGATCATTGTACTTCCTGCATCACGAGTCGGAGACATTAATTGCTGCTAGCAGAAGGTTTAGCCCTGACCTTTCCAGATCACAAGGCAAACAAAATTCTCTGTAGGCCTGCTGCTCCACACGCTTTTGTCACTTGTTCTTCATGGTTGGATTTCTCAGAGATGAGAAGGATTCTCTTTGCTTACACTTTTAATCGGCTATAGAGCAGTGAAATACTCCAGCTGGAATGAGGAGGAGATAAATGCCTTAACTCTAGACTGCAAATGAACTACAAATCCTTGAGCTGGATTGCTGTTCATTCTTCAATTATGTAAGCCCCCCCATCTGTTTTTTTTCCCCCCTCCTCAACGGTGTCAGTGTGTATATACAAATATATTCATGCCAGAGAAGATTTATAATCTCTTTCAACTTTCAAATACAAGCATTAATAAGAGCATGAGTCCATTTTACCCAGGCTTTTTTTAAGCAATACAAACATTAAGTAAGCAATACATTCTCTGCTGATGATCTCCTGAAAAAGGCTTTGACTATTGGCCACCGTTGATTGATTGGCTTCATATAGATTTGCGCAAGGCTTCCTTGCAAATACACTTTTGAAATTCCTCCTCAGCAGTGTGCTTGGATGTGGATTATGTGTTGAATCTCATCATTTCAAAAATGCTTGCCAGTGCCATTCATTCCAAACAATCCTCTGAGCCTGTAATGTATTCTGAACCCTTGAATCTGCATATTTGCATACTGTAACAGAGTTGCAGCTGTGGTCTCAGAAGAGTTTATCATTATTTCACATTTATTTTGTCTCCCTAATTACCTAATTAATTCTGTTGTTTTGATTGTGGTGTTTACCGTTTGCTTTGTGGAGGCGTAATCCTGTTCTATTTGTCTGTTTGAAGAAGGAGCAGTCTCACTGAATTATTCATGCTGCGCTCCAGCGACAGCACAGCCGTTTAAATGATGAAGGCATTCGTGAAATCCTCTCTCTCTCTCTCTCACACACACACACACACACACTCTTTCTCTTTTTCTCTTTCTCACTCTTGCCTCTCTTTCTCTGCGAGTGCCCGAGGCGGTGGAAGTGGGATGTAAGGAGGGGAGAGGATTTCACAAGGCTCACAAGCGCACCTCGAATGAGGCGATGGGAAAACATGTCCCTCTAATGTGTCTGACCGAGCTCTGAGAGGGCCGGACTCAAAGCCATGTCTAATCTGACACCATAATGTGACCTTTCATCTCCACTTCTCACAGGAAACATTGCTCCACCCTGCACATTGTACATGCCTATGTCAGTTTATGTGTGTGTGTGTGTGTGTGTGTGCCTAGCCGGGCCGGGCCGAGGGCCCACTGAGCTGGAATGTGGACACTTGAGTCGACACAGGCCCTCTGGAGTGCTGCTGATGTGTCAAAACCTTGTTCACTGATTGGATATCACTGTGTCATGTGGTGGCTGGGTGTCCACTTCACACCTTCAGCTGTGACTTTTTCCAGTGTTGAGGACACTTGATAGAGCACAAGTCAGCAAAAGCGGTGGATCTATTCGAGGGTTACTGGCATCTGGGTTGACTTTTTTTTTTTCAAGAAATGCTGTTTCTTCACCCTCCGTGTGGTCTCAATGGTGTTCCCTCTCAAAGAGCACTTCTTCAGACACACAGGGAGGTAGAGGATGAGGAGGGAGGTGATGGGCCTCTCTGGGGATTGTCTGTTTGTAGTGTTTACTGCTAAACCCTTAAGGACTGCAAGCTCTTTCATCAGCACTAAATAGAACATAGTACACACTTCTCCAAGCTCTTTCATCAGCACTAAATAGAACATAGTACACACTTCTCCACTTGTGTTCCTCAGCTTTTAATGTCTTACTTTCCTCTCACACTTCTGTGCATTTAAAAATATATATATATATATAAATGCAACCTTTGAGTCTCAGGTGTCACTTATTTGTGTCTATGAGGATGGATTGGTCTCCTAGTGGCATCATATTCCTATTATACACTCATTTTCATGAAGGGTATCTTACACCAGCCGTCATTTGTTTGCAGCTTCTTTCATTATTTCCCCTCAAGATGACATTGTCCTTAAAATGCTCAAATCACAAGCAGTAGCTTTGGCTCTCTGGATGTCTGTTTCTTTTGATGATAGCAGGCTTGATGGACGTTATCAGCCACCACGACTCCAGGCTCAGACGAAAGCCTCGAGCATACAGTATGTATGGTTTTATTTAAAATCTTTTTTAATGTGTCGTTTTTTCTCTCTGTCGGCCCGTGGATCCTGCATTCTATTTGATCTGCCCCTAAACATACATCTTTAATCTTTGCTGCAGGCTGTGTGAGAGGGAGTGTGTCACTGCTTCACCACTGAGGCTTCTGGTTGGGGTTTTTTTCACAGCACTGCAGGCCCTGTGGGAGGCCTGCAGAGGGCAGCATACTAAACACAGCATCACCTCCTACAGCATCAGCAGCAGCAGCTCCTTTACACCTGCACCGACACCACCACAACCACAGCTATCTTTATTAACATGCATCTTCATTAACTCACTAGAGGAAGTCAGGGGGAGGAAAAAAAAAGAAATGAAAAAACACAACAGGCTGAGAATGAAACCATCATGGGCCCGCAGGGTGTTCTACTGTTTGTACTGACACAGAGGACGAGTTATGCTAATTGAGAGTTCTTTGCATAATTAGGCAGAAAAAACTTTATCATTATTATTAGTGGAGAATAGCCAGACAGAGGGTAATTTCAAGTTTCCCAGCAGGGTGCTGCCAGAGAATAGAAGGGAAAAGGACACACTCTCAATGTTATTCCTGCTGTCTTTTGATGCAGGGAGCATAATTCATCTAAGATACTTAGCCTGAGTACGCTTTAATGATGATGACTTTTCCCAATGTGATTTTTCAAAGTGTTTTAATGCATTGTCTTCATAGCGGATGTGTTTGCCGTTGGTAAATTCGAGGACTGCATATTAAGTTATCCACCTAAATGAGTTTTTTCTTTCAGGTTTAATGAGCCTTCACTTTTTGCCACTTTTTTCTTGTGTGTGTAGAGAGTATGATATGTTTGGTGCCGTGTGTGTGTGTGTGTTTGTCGTGACATCATGTGTGATACTGCTGAGAGATGGCTAAGAGGTGATGTGGCCAGCTGACTGGTTGGCTGGCCTCTCAGCCGCACAGAGCTGTGAGTAAGTGGGCCGTGGTTATAACGGGCATGCAGGGCAGTCACAACAGAGTGCTGAATCCATTAGTCCCTCAGCAGGTCATTAAGGTTCAATAAGATCCTGTGATATCCTGTTATACACTTTTCCTCTTCACCTAAATCCGATGATACCACATCCAGTGGATGCTGCTTTGCTAGAAGTTGTCTTTCCCTCCGAGCACAGAGCCTCATGTGCTTGCTTTAAGACTGTGAACGATGGTTTATGCCGCAGTAAGTATTCCTTTCAAAGGCTTTACAAGGCACTGGGGATTTAGAGACTGTACCACACTCATCTCATTTGTGTCAGGGCTTGGAAAAGGGAGCACTCTAAATACACGCTGCACCAATAAGCCGTATGGAGTAGAGTGGAGACGAGGGCTCTCAGATGTGAGGGAGAAACATTGCACCTGCCCCAGTTGTTCTCCGACAACATGGCCGTCTGTGCAGCGCCTGCTTCACGAATGCAGGGAACATTCCCTCGCTTCAAAGGTTCCCCTGCTTTTTTTCATCTCAGTGCTCCAGCCCACGGCCAGAACCACGGATTAATATTTCAAAACACGTTTCTTGCTTGCACCCCCCCCCCTCCCCTCTCTCTCTACTCTCTTCTCTCTATACCTCCCCCTCCCTCTTTTGCCCCCATGATTCCCTCCACACCTCCACACCTCCTCTATACCCCCGTCATCTCTCTCACACACACACAGCCCATTCCCTGTTCACCACTTATTCCCCCCCACCCCCACCCCCAATCCCCTCCATTCAAAACCCCCCAAAACCTGCCCGCCTGCTTGCTCGCCGAAATGTGTGATGTTTTTCCATATCTCATGTTTTGCTGCTCCAGTGCTCCCTTCAATCCAATCACCAGTGTGGTATGTTTTATGGATTAATAAGAAATGATCCTGGAAGGTCCAGTCAGGCTGTTGAGGAGCCAAAAGCAGAAGGATGAAGCAATGAAACGGATGGGGGAGAGGGGCAGGGTGCCGTCTGCAGTCGAATTTTAATGAGTACCAAGGGGAATATCCTATTTTTTTTTCTTGGGGTATCCTTCTGGTGCATCGCTCTAAATCACTGTCACACAAACAAGGTATTTCCCATCATGCCTCTGGTTTGGCTTGGTAACTGTGTCATCCTGTGGCACAGGCGCCTTACCGGCACACCTGCTCCGCCATCCTAATTGAACAGATGATCTGCCAATTTGTCATGTTTATCTTCAGAGGCGTTCTGGCGTCAATGCCCTGCTCTGCTCAGCCCCCTCAGAACACAGTGCAGATGTTAGCAGAGCTTTTTTTTTTTATGACAGATCTTGTAGTCATTACTGAATAATTCATCGCCGCGTTCATGTCTTTAGATAGCATCTCCAGCATCTTGCTCGCACTTTTTCGACTCCCTCTTTTTTTTTTTCTTCCCTCTCGAGCTCCTCACAAGGGAAAACTTTATTATTCTCCCCGCTGACAGCAAAGTATACGGATAAAAGATAATTGCCTGGCTTGACTGAGCCATTGATATGAAAATAGGATTGAAATTATTCACTGTGGTTTAAAGGTTAGTTGAAGGTTATTATTCAGGGAAAGGCGTGGAGTAGAAGAGTCTCTACGTACAGCCCGGTGGCAGGCCTGACAAGACATTTCTGAAAGGCTAATATGCTGCGCATGCTGCAAAGGCCATTCAATGAATAAACTGAAAGAGTCTCCTGAGATCTTAACATTGGGGAAGTCAATTATTTAGCAGAAAATTATGGCTCACTCTGTGCATAACCACGATATGCTTCAAATAAGATTGTGAGCTTGATTTTTCACCACACTCCAGAATCTTTTATTCAGATTATTATTTGTCCTTTCATTCAGCCTTTCATGCATGGTGGAATGTAATATGAACACTATAATGAAGAGGGAGAGGGCTTTCTCAACCAGTTTAATGTATTCGATCCGTTGCATGCTTATAGGCTTGTTATGGTTCAAGATGGACTTTGAACACAGGCTTAATAAATCACCTCCACCAGCAGTCGTCTGATGTTTCTGCTTAAGAGCCGCTCTGATGTCTGTGGTTGGCCCGTCACTACTTACGCCAGTCTCTATTACCATGGCAACTGGGGGGGATGTATGCAGGTAGCGTGCTGTAAGCTGGGAGAAGTCATGGTGTGCTGTTTGATAGCAGCCATACAGCAGCAGACTGCTCTCTCTGTCTGTCTGTCTGGAGGCGGATGGTCCTTTGTACACCAATATGTCGAGGCTGCAGAGTAAATATTCACTCAGATTTGTAATTTAAGTGTTTCTTTACAAATATTTTTTGGTTTATCTGTGTTGTCATACATCATCAGTTTAATAAAACATATTAGATATTGTTGGATCTAATCTAAACTCAATCTGTTAGGTATCATATTTTTCCTCTCTTCAATCACTAAAATATTTCCGTTCTTTATCTTTATTGAAAAAACTCCTCTTGTTAACAGTAAAGTGATGCATAACAAAAAAGTTGCCTGATCATTTTTCAGTATTTAAACCTTCATTTGGAAATTCTGAGTCTGCGTTGGTGATACTTTCATGTGAATACATCAAAGAGAAGTAGAGATGAGAGGTAGAAATAATCACACTCCTCCAGGGAGAATGCTATAGTTCACACCTCCTCTTCACCTGTTTCCTCACTCTCACTTGCACTATCCTTTTACTGTTCGGCTGAGGTTTGGTGTCTTCATCCAAAGATGCAGGTGTGATCATTCACCCGTTCGTTGTTAGTCAAAACCACCTCGTCTGCTCTCAAAATAGACAATTATTCAAATTTAGTTCATCAGAAATGCCTGTCATTCTTCCCACACTTTTCACAGAAATGCACAATTTGTCAAAGCCATTCAGCTGCACCGATGATTTTTAATAGAAATGTGTGAGTGCACATTCAGCTAAGCATTCGCTTTTAAATAGGAGACTCAGAATTTCAGGAATGTGTCTCATTCCTCCAGCTGGTTTTTATTTATCATCTCTTCCCCTCCTCGTGCTCTTTTTTGAAAATATATTATATTTTTTTACAATATAATTTGACATCAGGTACTATTCCTGCATTTAACTGATCGAAACAAACCGACCTGGCAGCAGAAACCTGTAAGGATTGGTTACCGGATTTATTGGTGAAGAGGTCTCGTGCAAGTGTCTCCACTGGGCCATACGGGGGCACAGTCCAGCCTCCAGTGCTGATGATAGACAACATGCTGTCGATATCTGCCTGCTCTTCTGTTTCAGGCTTGTAGTAAAGATCACTGACACCGTATCTTTCCCTCCTTCCTTCAGTCCTCTCCTGCACTGTGCAAAGAAATTGGATCCTGTCCTTAAAGCTAAGCACTTCAGGATGAAGTTTTTCTGAAGCCCAAACTGCTCGTGTGATTACAGACAGATCGATACCTTGTGGTGTCCCCAGCCAGCTCACCCTGCTGGCACAGGAAATGATGCGATCCATGCAGCTCTGACATTGACAGGCCCCAGAGAGGCGACAGCTTCACTTACTAGAAAAATGCTCTCCATTAGTGCTGCCGGGTGGCTCTACCCTGTCATTGTTATGCTAGCAAGACTGTGACATTTGTGTTATGTGGATGGCAAATGCCTTTCTAATCATCTGCTTGCAGCGCAATTTGAATTTTCATCAACTTTGATGGACAGCTCCTGAAGAATTATCATCAAGAAAATGAAATCTTCCCTGACCCTAAATGCCACGGCTGCTGCCACTCCCTGACGGTGTCCCACAGTGCTGGTGACAAAAGCTGTAGACGTCCGCACAGCATCTCCCCCTCGGGCTGCTGCCCTTTAGCTGTTGTGTTGCAGCTCAGAGGTTAAACCTCGTGACTTTTCACATAGTTGTGGAGTGGCCTGGTGATAGGCCACGTCCTTTCTCAGACCTCACAGACCCTCTGCCCAGGAAGTGGTGCTTGTATCCATGTCAGGGAGCAGCAGCACTTTAGGGCACGTGTTTTTTTTTTTTTTTTTATATGGCTGAGCCAGCGTCTCTTAAACCCAAGCACTTGTATTGACCCACCTCCCATCTCTCTCCTCTCTCTCCCTCTCATCCCCCACTGTTTCCTTGTTTGAAACAATATAGCCTGCCTGTTGTTATTGATTCCAGAAGATTGGGCCCCAGTAAGTGCTCCTTTGAGTCTGGTGTTATATTAAGCAATTGTTCCAACAGCAGATGACAGGGCTGGGAAGGTTTTGGCTGGCTCTAATAGGTCTGGTAATACCCGTGTGTTAATTGATTGGGCAGCAGAGGGAGGGAGGAATTGGCTGCACTGAGAATTCAAGACTAAGCAGCCGATAAATAAACACTAACTCAGAGCATTCCCTTACATAATATGACAAAATAGCTGTGGTCCAAGCAGCTAAATGTTGTCCTTTTATACCATAAATATGCCTTTGATAATCATGAAAGCATGAATCAAAAGAAATCTGAAAGTTTACACGTCCACTTCTTGGGGCACATCCATTCATACTCTGAATTTTTGTTGGCATTAGTGAAGCCTAACGTTATCCGGTTGGCCCTGCAGAGCGTATTTGCTAAAGTGTCTGAGCTGCACAGTCAGTAGCCAGACATTGTCAGCAGTACGAGGGCAGTATTGCATGGAGAGCTGTTTTTTATGGGAGCCACCCGAAGTAAATGCTCCATTCATCCTGTCTGTCTGGACTGGCTTCCATTTCCTCCTCTGTCACACGCATGATTAAGACCAGCTTGAAGCATTTATCACAAGGCCAGAACATGAGGGGGGCAGGTGGTTGGAGTGGTGGAGTTCAAGCGAAAAAGGAAACTGAGCCCACCTTGCTGTTTTTGTTTTACTAACATCCAAAACATCTCTCACTTCTCTGACATGTCAGGAAAACGTCAACAGTGAAATCCCCACCCTTCACTTCTCCTGTCAGCGCTGCACAGTGATGCAGCATCAGCTCCATGTGATGACATTATTTTGACAGTCATAATGCATTATGCATCTTATTCCATTAGCAGTGAGTGGTCATCGGTTGTTTTCAATGAATTCACAGTGTGCGTGTGCGTGCGCGCGCGTGTGTGTGTGTGTGTGCGTGTGTGTGTGTGTGTGTGTGTGTGTGTGTGTGTGTGTGTGTGTGTGCTTTGTTTTGGTCAAGTGAATCCCATTAGATACCATTTCCAATAACAGCATGTTTAGCTGCAGTTGTTGCATTTCAATAGAGAGGTAATTTGCTAATGGCACAGCCCTTATTAGAAAGCAATTATTATTAATTACCAGTGGGTGATACAAGAGCTGACTTAGCCCTTAAAGCCTTCTGTTTTTCTGCCAGTGTGGCCTGTGTGTCTATATTTGTGTGTGTGTGTGGGTGTGTGTGTGTGTGTGTGTGTGTGTGTGTCCGTTCTGTCTTTCTCAGAGATGATTGCCAGCCCCACACCATCGCCCTCACCTCCCACTGGCCTGCTGCCAAGCAGCGACATTGTCATTATCAGTGTGCCAGAGGGCTGGGTAAATGTCATTATTGTAGCTTGTGGATTCCTCCAGGGAATCAGCAGCTACCCGATTAATTTCTCTAACAGCCCGGGAAATATTTGTTGCATCACCAGCCTGGTTCATGGCAAACATCTATCGCTGCTATGCAATTAACGACATAGATCATTTACATAGTCACAGAGCTAATTTTCATAATGTTCCCTTTATTATCAGAGGAAGAAATTAACCCAGGAATTTATTTACACACCCACTGCAAATGGTAACAGTGTGCTAATTGGCTGTTAGATGATTAATAAGCTTATAGCACATGCTAATGAATGGTGCACTCACTGTTTCAGAGGTGCTCCAGCACTGTGCTTGTGTTTTGGCAGCTTAATTAGACAGATAATTATGTACTTGTTGCTTCCGCTTTCCAGCAAATACCATCAAACATTAAAAAAGATTAAACTGGCTCGCATTGCTACGAGCCAGTGTTGGTTCTCTGTTTTGTTATAAATGGCCACATTATGTCACGGCTCTGATTTGTTAGCGTTGCAGTAACACTGTGTTATCTATAGGCCACCATTGGTGCAGGTGCAGTTTAATGCATTAATCAACAGTGATTAATAAGAGCGAATATAGCCTATAAATGAAACTAGTGTTTTTCTCTCATTACATAATTTTTGTATGTAAAAAAACTAAAACACTCTTGAATGACACGAAGAGACATTTACCACTCTGATCCTTAAAACTTTTTTATTGTTTGACTTTGGTAATTCAGTAATGATTTATTATTCATTACACTCTTGCACTTAAAAGACTGCGTCCACTCTTGAATCGTGCCTCGGTTCTTTAGAGGGATTCATGAAGCAAAGACTAAAATGACAGGGTTTGTCTCAGTAGACTGCTGCTTTCACTCACTGTATAATACTGTTGCGTAAGCATGTTTAACACGTTGCTGGCTCACTATCCTGATGCATGGTTTGCATGAGGAGGATGGTAAGAAAGCACAATTTCTTTCCTGTTTTAAAGTTCTGGTTTCTCTAAACATAAAGCGGCACTTTGTAGATAATTACTGCAGTTTTCAACTTTCCTTACATAAGACCCAATTTGGAGGAGCTCTGTCTTTACAGGGAATTCACTTGGTGGTTTTGTTTTCCATCTGCTCTGTATAGAATAAAAGTCAGTGGCTGTCTGTGCCGTGGTGGTGAATCCTCTGGGAAAGCTGGGCTATGAATATTTGATGTAAATCCTCCTTTTTATCACAGACACGGCTCAGAGCAGGAATCCTCATTGATCTGGTGTTATAATCACAGATTAAAAGAACTCTCCCCAAACAATTCCCTGATTAAAGCACTGTTTATACGCTCCGCTCATGACCAAGTGAGATTCTGAAGAAAGCCCCTGTAGGATGAGCAGAGCCGTCTTTAATGTGGCTCCCACTGGCTATTGTGAACACCAAGTCTCTGGATCTGTTTCAACTCATTAGCTCCAAAAGCTCGGCCTGAATCTCACATGTCATGCTTATGAATCAAACCCACAGAGAGATGAGGAGATACAACAGAAAGAAAAGGTGAAAGAAGCATTTTTCAGGTTTCAACACATTCGTTTTACTGTGCATGTTTAATGTTGTCTGTTTCACACCGAGATGATACAACACATTAACTTCTCTTTCACATGTACAGAGCACTAATTCTAATTTCAAATTCAATTATAGCGTACATGTTTTCTGCCTTCTCTGATATATTACCATTTGACCTCTACTCAAAGGTTTACCGGAACCCCAATCCTGAATGCTGATTGAAGAAACTGGCTCCTCGGTTCTGCAGAGACAGATAAATACCTAAACTGCAAGCCAATCGTATTTCAATGGGCTCTTGGCCTCCCGTCAAACCTCCATTTGTGAGTTTAAATGATTGGTGAATTTCATCTTAATTACAACAAAGACGAGCCAAGCCCAGAGTTCATTCTCATCTTGTTCGGTTTGCCAATTATGGATGTGGCTGGCAACGCAGTGGCTTCCACCTCTCATTTCTCAAACCCATATTGTCCCCGGAGCAGAGAAGATTGGTACGTGCCCGGCTTCCCACCGCTGTGCTCAAAAAATGAAGCAGATGAGATTACTCTGTGTGCATAAAGATGGTTTCACCTAATATCAACTTGGAGCCTGTCCCATGCATACTAATCATATGGATGTTCCTTCATACGAACAAGCTCTCACCTTCATTAGTGTCTGAAATGAAACATAGTTTTTTTGTTGTTTTTTTTTCATGTGATTGATATTCCAGAGAAGTTTACCAAGTGAGAGACTTCCGAGAATGATAACAGTGACAGAGCTAGACTGTATAGCTTCTCCTTCACAGGCCTGTCAGTACTAAAGAATAAGCTGGCTATCGAGCACATTAATACATAAGAAATCAGGACAAAGAGGGGTATTTTTGTCTCTCTGCTGTGAGATAGACTGTTAATTCATGCTTTTCCATATCAGATTAAATTTGCTTTCTTCATGCATGTGCTAAAGATAATCTGTTCCAGTGCTCAGAGTTATGATTATCCTGGTGGCAAGGACAGAAAGATAGAGAGGGCTATAGCAGCCCCAAGTAATTAAATTAGCCCTGAATGGCTAATTGGATCAATTTGGAAGGCAGACACTGTCAAGGATAAGAGTAATCATCTATGCAGTAACAATCTTTTATTGCTCAGACACGTCTTGTAAAAAGACAAGGTGTGATCCCGAAGGTTAATGTAATTACTGTCCAATTCTCTCACTCACTGTGCACAATAATGCTAATTAATCTTAGATTTCTGGACTATAATGAAGCGCGACAAGTCAGGTAATGCTGATTATAGTATTTAGGACATGACTGAATATTCTGTGTTATTTCCTCATCCCAGGCTTGGCGATGATGCTACAATTAGTCCATTCGTTTCTCACACTTTTACAAGACTATTGGCTTCAAAGCATTCGATCTACTGCAAAGTGAGTATATTTTGTTCTCATCTGCATGGCGTTTTAGTATGATAGTCATGCATTTTACTCCAATAAAGCAGTGATTTACATTTCATCCAAGGCGAGCTCTCCGGGCTCAGCGAGGTGTAAAGCAATGTAATGAGAGGGAGACTTGGCTTATGAACAGAGCATTCATATTCATTAGCAGCAGGCATTAACATATGATGCCCGTGACAGATCTCTGATGCATGTTTTATGAATGCAGTTAATGGCACGCTGACAGCACGGCAGGCCATAAAGGACCAGAGCAATCCACCAAATGAAAGCCACGGAGTAGTGGGACGATTATTGATTCTCCCCTGTGTCCTATTGATCTCTGACGTTTTCATCTGGCACAGAGCTGCTAATCTGCTGTGTATCAGAGAGACACCCACCGTGCAGCCCATTGACTCTGCTATCAATAGCCACAAAGCTGGATATCATTAAATCCTCATCACTTTGTTTCCCCCAGCCTGCCGCCATAGACGACTGAGCACTCTGCGTGACCTCTGAATAACCACTGTCCACTGGCTTGTTTATGGCCCCGGCTCCCGGTGTGTGACATTTACTGCCTCTTTTTTTTAATAGGCCAGTGTAACAGCTCTGCTGTACACATAACTGATATTGACCACAGCCTCAGAGTGCGTGACTGGACATGAGTTTATCCTATCAAGTGAGCACAGGTAGTAGGTCACCCACAGTCACCAGAAAATACACTCAGCAAATATCTTTTTATTTGTCACTGTTAGAAAAAGATTGGAAGGATATAGAAGACAACTCTGCACATTGTGATCTGGAGGGAGTGCACCAGTGTGCAAAAAAATAACCCAAATGATGCCATAGTGATGTCATCAGGGAAATCTTGTGTCATCAGGGAAAAACAGTGTGTTTCAAACTGGACATGTGGAGCTGGAAAGACATGTGACATGCAGGGAGGGTCAGTGAAAAATGTTGTCAAGTTTTATTTTGGGAAATGTAGTATCTTGTATTTTTGGATCTTGACCCATACTACGAGGGGAAAATGAAGGATTTCTTTGCCCTTTTATCCGTCTTTGACGAGCTCTTCAACTTTATGGATGTGCCATACTAAACTGCTGGAGTAGCCTTTTAACATGCTGAGTAACCTTTAAGATATAAAGAGGAACATTATGACTTGCCTGAGTATGCTAAGCATGAATATGTCAGGGGTCAGCGTATGATGATACTTCCATCATTGTTTCCAAACTGCAGTTACCAGGGTGACAGTGGTTTCTAAAAGGACAGAGGAGAGACTCATCAGCCGGGCGACATCAATGAGAAACATACTTCAGTGCTGACAGCACAGGAGGAGCCACCCTCCCCCAGAGAGTGTGGCACCAGGGAGCAAGGACGGGTGATGTGGGGATCGATGGTGCTTAAGGTATGGGGGTGACAAGGACAGGTGCAGGGGAGCGCTATACCATGGTCCATTAGAGACGGAGGCCTCCTGCTGAGAGCAGACAGCATGATAAACAGCTTCAGCTCTGATAATCGTCCGGCTGATCAATAGCCTGTCCGCCTGTTGTCCCCAAGGGAGGGGCAGGAGCTGCAGCCACGACAGCTGACCCCCAGGTCATGTGTCTGTGTGTGTCTGAGGGCGGGGGAGGGAGGTCTGGGAGAAAACTATCACTGAATCAGGTGGAGCATCACATTGCCCTCTTGACCTTTTTGCCTAACCTTATCTTCATAGTGTAATAGAATCATCCAAGCATATCCAATTAGTATCTGCATGTCCTTCACTTAAGCTCTAATGGTTTATTCATAGTAGTACATAGGGAGACATTTTCACATCCTCCACTGTCATTCTCACTCAGTGTACTTTCCTCCAGCTGCCTCTGCGCTGCACCCCTATTCCCTTTGGAGTATTCGTCCCAATAAGCCCAGGGTGCACAGATGGGTGATTGTTACTCTTGCCCATTAGAACTGGAGTTGACATGATTTGTTTTAATAATCATTAATTGTTTTTGTCGTGTTTTTAAGCAACAGTGCCAAACACACTCTGGTTGCAGCATGTTAAATGTGACATTTTGGCTGTTTGTTTTTTGCGTCCTGTGATTAATGGCAAAATGTCTTTGGATTCTGGATAGAATAACCAATTTAAGGATTTTCTTGATTTTATGAACAGAAATGAAATAACCATCGGATGGACTGAAAATAAAAATTAGCTGCAGCCCTGACTAGATCAGAAAAACATGACATGTAGAGGCAATGGTCACAATATTTAAGCGAATATTGGACAGCATATCCAATATAGTCATGGAAAATGACTACTACTACTTGTACATATTACTCCATGGCATTTATTTGACACATATACATGTTACTTTGCATATTCCACATAAAAATCACATGAGCAGCCTTTAAAATATGATGCACTGATAGACCGAAAATGTATAAAAAATGAGCACTTCCACCAGATGCAGCCATTAAAAATGTGTTTACGCATGGATGCCTCAGTAATATTACAAGCCAATAATTTCATCAGCAGATTAAATTTGCATCATGAGTATGTTTACTTTGTGTCATATTTTGTCCATAATTATTTTGTACTTCAGTATAATTTTGAATACAGGAACTAAAACCTGAATGCTTCCAATGATTTTCTTGTCATACTGTCCGGTAACAGTAAAGCTTTGGGTTGTAAGCTGCAGCAGTAGATGTTTGTTTGATCGCTGATAGTCTTTGAGGGTCTTGTGACTGTGAGGGAATCTGGGGGATTAGTCCCACAGTGCAACAATGAGGGATTACAGAAAAAATATCACAGACTGAGCTGTGGATACACTGGATGTCTGACAACCCTTGACCTATTGTGGCTGAAACACAACCACTCTAATCACTGAAACACTGATCTGAGCCAAGATTTTCAAGACATTATTGAATTTAATAAATCAAAGAAGCTGTGGTTTAGTGGCCTTGTAGTAGTGGAATATGAAAATGTCCCAGACTCTTACACAGAAACACAATTGCACATCAATTTTTATATTCATTATTCATTTTGTGTGTCTGAGTACAAATAGATTAATTTAGCTAGTTTGTCAGGACTGCCTGATTAATTTATTGTCACAATGGAAAGGAGCATAAAAATGTTTTGTCATGCAAAAACCTGGCAAGTGTATAAAGTCACAAAAAAAAAAGTGACATGTTTTTGGCTAAGTATTTGAAAGAAGAAGAGGAAGCAATAGCGTTTCAGCAAGTGGTTGCAGCACTGCATCCGTAGGCAGATGTGGAAAAACAACATCAACTGTGGCTCGCACACACACACACACACACATACACACACTGTAGTGTTGTCACTCACTGAGTCAAGACCACATGTCTGCTCTGAAGTCCTTTCTTCTCAACGTGCCTGCGTTATCTCACAGCTACAGTTGTGGCTTCAATGGCGGTGAGACATCCTGACTTGGAAAGTGAGACTCCATATCTTGAGCAACCCCACAAGCCATAAACCACAGGCAGCAGCTTCTGCAGCCCAGCTTGCTGTGACTTCAAACACTAACAAGCTGGAATAACATTTTGCTTGGGGTGGCTTCCCTTGACGGCTCCCAGCTGCTGGCAAGCTGATGGAAGGAAGACAAGATTTATTGCAGGCCTTGTCGCATTTGGATAAAACCTAACCACATCGTATAGAAACTGGGGGATCACAGAATGTGTCATTACTGCTTCTTTCTCTGTAGATCAGCACAAGATCCGGGGTGGAATCAATCTGTTGGAAAATCAATTTCCATGTCTGAGCTTGCGTCCTGCTGTCAGTGGTTCTTGAAAGCTGTGTGTGGAATTAAATTGACATTTGAGGTTGATAGTGAATTGCTTTAAAACATGCTTCAGTTTAAATGATGCCATGAAGTCAGAGTGAAATGCATTAGCGTCAGCATAAAAAATTGAAGGAGAAAAAAATGCAGTACAGACGAATCTTCACACTGTCAGATAAACTTACATCCTACGTAGTTTCCGCTCTCATGGTTTGTTAAGATCTGTTTTACACTGTTTCGGGTGTCATGTTATTTCATAACAGGAAATGTGAGGTGATGATGAACCAACAATGTGACCCAAAAACACCCTCTCTGTGGGACTACAGGAGTACAGATAGGATGACAAAGTGCAGATATGTGGGAGGCTGGATTTAAAACATTTATACATTTTGGCTCAGGGACAGCTGCATTTGTTTCTTCTGAATTACCCTCTCGGGCGTGAAGGTTAAATACACAAAAATTATACTACGACAAGTCAGAACAGATAGTGCTGTCACGGTTCACTGTGTTGCTTCATACCTGTAAGACAAGGAAGTGAAAACACAAGTGAGCAATGCAGTTGCACCACAGAAAAACAAGAAGTGGGTGGAAGGTATATGAAGAGATTTTCAGTTACTCAGTTGTCATCACTGCTGTTGAAAGGTCAAGTAGAGTGTGTGTGTGTGTGTGTGTGTGTGTGTGTTTGTGTGTATACCGTGTCTGCATATGGTAAGACATCAGCTCAGCTTGGCTGCAAACACTCCAGCACAGCAAATCTATCACAGATCCACCAATAGAAAAGTGGCTTTGGCCTGGGAGATAATATGACACTCTAACGCTGCCTCCATATTGTTTTCTACACGTAATCTGTTTTACCTTCTCTCACCCTGACCTGAATGTGTAATTCAATACAGCAGTGAATCAAATTACATTAGAGGCTATAGCTGCACGTCTGGTTTAAACAGCGCACTGGCTTGATTCGATTTTAATGCAATTATAATTGGGTGGCTTGTTTAAAACATAACACCAGGAGTTGATGGTGCTGTTTATCCTCCGGAGAAATGGAGATGAGAAGACTCTAAGACCACCCACCTGGACTTGAATATGAGGGAGGCAGACTGTGGCCGCAAAGCAACGAGCCCTCTCTAACCAGATAAATCTCTGCTTTCATGAACCACATGAGAAGGCTGTACATCTGCAGAACATTTCAGACGGCGTTTGGGCTTAGTGCAACTTACAATTTAAACATCAGAGAGCTGTGAAGAGGTGGAAATTAGGGATTTGGGTCCGTATGATGGAAAGTTGTGCGGTTACGAAAAAACAGGATGAGTGAAGTACGGTTATTCATTGGAACTGGGTGTGTTAAACAGGACACCTGTTTGCCTCGGCATGCTGTCTTTCCTACGTTTGTCTGTCTGTGTGCATCACTGTACAACAATCCTAACACCTTTTGCAATGTGTGATCTCAGTCAGAGCTCATCTTTGTCATCAATAACACACACCTACAGTATGCAGAGGGGTGGTGAATCATCATCCCAGACAGGCTAAATGAAGTTAAGAAATGAAAGTTGATGTCGGTACTTTTTTTTTTTTCCTTTCCACATTAGTTTGATTTATAACTGCAAGTCAGGCTGCATTGCACTAAAAATAACAAAGGAGCAGAAGCAGCACTCGCGGTTCTGTGATTGTATTGATTTTGATAGCTGGCCCTGGTGTTTGTGTGGCTTGGGGCGTATTTTATCGAGAGCAGTAAAATAACAAAGGAGATAGGCTGGAAGTTCTCTATGTATACCAATCAGAATTTATAAATTGCTCCATTACCTTTATTTCCCTTGGTTACTCTGGGAACATTAGCAATTATTCTCTCATGGGCTTGGCTCATAAAACTAATAATCTGGTGATTTAGTGCCTCGTGGCATGGTGCACCCAGTCTAGCCCACTCTAATCCATTCATCTTGCCACCTATTAGTTTTATTTTGGAGGGACAAATTGCTTTCCAAGAGAAAATGGGTCAATAGGTGTCCTCTATTAGAAATTGCTAACAATGTAACTGTTTTTTTTCCCCCCCGTATGTGTTTGGTAGAGTGGCGCAGGCTGATTATCATTCTATTTGCATACTGGGAGGTTGCCTCAATTATCTTTCTTGGGCTGCATGACAAATTGCAAATAGCCAAGGTTATATATGCGATACTTAATTCATTCAGCATTTGCTTCTCTGCGAGTGTGTGTATTGGTATGTATGACGGCGCGTGCATGCCTGTATGTGTACGTGTGTGTCTGTGTGTGCTGTAAAAATGAAGTCAACATTTTTTTTCTTTCTATTTATTTATTTATTTATTTTCGGTATATGATCGTGGAGATGGATGTCAGGCCCTGTAAGCTAAGAGGACTTCTGCTGCATGGTGGCTCCATCCCACTGTACCATTAGCAGCTCCCCAGGGAGAGAAAGACCTGGAATCTGGAGAGACAGACCCAGATTAGCTCATAAATCATTGCCCTGGGGGCTGAGGCAAAACAGTGACATCATCACTCTGAGACCTCCTGTCCTGTGATCTGGCTGACGGTGCAGTCCAGCAGCAGTCGCTTTCAGCTGATATGAGCTGGCAGCAGACTCTGGTATAACACATTGCTCCCAAAACTGTCAGGGTTATTTAACATCTGTATCACCTTTAGTAAGTTTGTTGGTTTAGTGACTTAATCTGTTTATTTAGTCTATGAAACAGCAACGTAGGAAGATTATTTTTATTTTTCCACGTAGAAATGAACCATAAGTATGCACTAAAAACATTAGATGGCGGATATGGTTGTTTGTGATTGATAGTAGCACACATGCATACATTCCCTTGCTGTCACAGTACAAATCCTGCAGTGTTTCTGCTGCTACTCAGCGGCTGCCGCTGGCTGTGAAGTAGCTGTTTGTGAGGCCCAGTGTGTAGCTGGGTCTGTAATAAGGCCTGCGGATCCCTCCCTCCCTTCCACATACACACACTCAGAGGTCTGTGGTCACACAGCTGGCCCCGTCTGGCCAACCACTCCAACCTCACCACTTCCCCTCTCTGGGTGGGATGACAGACGCAGGGAGCAAGGAGAGGAGAAGGAAAAGGGGGATGGCCTTCCATTGGTCGCTCCACAGATGTGGCCTGTCTGTCTGTCTGTCTGGAATGTGTTGTACATACAGTAGACAGTTAGAGAGACATTTAGGCAAATAGGGAGGATGTGTTTATGTATCCTAAAATGAACCTTTTTACAGTCACATGGCACCTTTGTGGTCTCTGGACCACAGAGGGCCTGACCCACATCAGCTGGTCGGTTCTTCTCTTAGGACACACACCATCACACAGCTGTAATACAGACGTTTATCCAAAGTGAGGCACGCTGTCCACTAATATCACTATCACTGCACACAGTGTGAAGCCGACAGGGAAAACAAATGCTATAGGGGCTGAACGTTTTGGACTAAATGGAAGTTGACAGTTTTAATTCCAGTTCCTTTGGGGACTCACTTTAACTGGCTGAGAGGAGCCATCTCCCACAGTATCCTGCTTTGTTAGTCCATGAAGGGTGGAGGGGATGCATTTGTCGCATGAGGGGAGTCATCATGGTCCCCTGGCGGTCGGCCTCTGTCCCCAACAGGCTCTGCTGATGTAATCTGCCAGACTAAAACTTACATTTACACAGGATCCACAGATGAGATAAGAGGCCCCAAGGCCGGCTTATCTGCTGCTATCAGAAGAGAGGAGCCAAGCCAACTTTCCTTCTCCTTCTCCCTCTGTGTCCTACAGCCCGGTTGCTCTGTCAGACTGCAGCAGATTTGTGTAATGACATCAGAGGGAGACTGAGGCCTGGCGACAGTGGCCCAAAGGCGCCCGAATCGTAAACCTAATTGGTGGCTGTCGCAAGTTAACTACATAGCAAATTTCCACATTCTCCCTGCGCTGCTTTAGTATTTGAATGGCTGTGAGCTGGGGATAGCTATTTTGAACAGCTTGTATCATTTGTAAGCAGCTTCTGTAAATGGGGACGTTGCATGTCGTGCAGAAGTATTTCTACAGATTATTTCAATATTTCAATACAAGTATGTTGCCATGCCTTCGTTTTTTTATCGGTGCAATATCTAGCATTTGCTCAGCTTGTTGCACAGTTAACTTTGCCGTGTATTGAGGTTTGGGGAACATGAGGAAAGGTAACTAGGACACAATAAGGGAAATGATGTGCACATTTATGAAGGATCTTTGGCTTCTTAGCCTGAGGAGCCATTATAATGATGTGTAGGCTGCCTTGGTTACACAGCCATAGTCATTGCACGCAACCACAGTACCTCTGCCGGAGGCACCCACTACGCCACCACATTCAAAAATACTGCATTTGTCCCAGCCAATCGGCTGGCTCCACAGCCCAGGGTTAAGCGGCTTCCCGACCTCAAAGCAAGGGGTCAGTGTGGAGGAAAAACATCACACAAGAGCCACAATTGCAGCCCTCAAACATGAAAAGTCTCTTTTTATTTTTGACAGGCTTCCCACTTTTAATGGCCGGGTCTACGTGCTGCATAAACAAACTGTGAGGCTTGGTCTGCGCAGGCAGCCAACAGCGGTGGCTTTGGTGGTGAGCTGGATTACAGGCTACGATGGAGCTGTGGTTAAGATGGCACACACTGAGCTCCACTCAGACTCTGTGACAGTCAATCGAGCTCTCTCCCACTTTCTAACAGCTCAGCGGTGACTGCAACATTTCCAGATGTCAGAGCTGTGGCTTCTACAGGAGCGATCCACACTGTAGGCTCAGTTAGGTGTAAAATATTTCCTGCATCTGCTGTTTAATATAAACTCTGCTAACTTTATTTCTTTAGGCACTTGATATACTGTCGTATATATGTTTAATCTCATATCACAGTTGTTTTTTCCCCCCATTTAGGAGTAGATTATATATTGTTAATCTTTAGCTTTAAAAGAAAGCAGTCTTTGTTTTTGAGTACGTCAGCTTTAAGAGGATTTGTATCATTGCATAAAACTTAAATACAAAGTGAGTTCCCTGTTCACAATAAAAGTTATACCTAATCCTCTTTGTCAGATACATCATGGCGTGTGTTAATGTTTGTGTCTGCTGCTGCTGCTGCTCTGATGGATCAGCTTGTGTTTTCTCCTCCCATTCCTGCTGCAGCGCCTCCTCTTTCCAACACTGCTAATGACAGTAAGTTTAATTAGTGCCAGCAGGTCCCCCCACTAACTGTAACTTCATTAACCGCTGTCAACAGGCCAAGCAACGCTACACATAAACACAGCTCATTATGACTCTGCCCTGTTTTTTGTTTCCTCCATGCTCCAGAATCCTGCACGATTTATCTCTATCTATCCCTCTCAATATATACATATATAAATCTCACACCATAATGAGGGTTCTCCAGTTGGGATGGATGGGAAGCTGTAAGGTAATTTTTTACTCGCTGCGAAGCAGCAAAAACATGCAAAACCTCGACTTTTCCTTTAGTTTCCCATTAAAATCCAGCTTTTTTTGTGGTTATTAACCAAACGATAAGCATGATGGTTCTTGTTAAACGAGTTTTAATCATGAGACAGTAAATTGGAGTCAATCAGACTATTGAATACACGGTGGAAACCATGTGAAATCCATCTCATATTGATCTATTCTCTGACCCATAAATCTAAACCACATCACTATTAACTTTACAGCTCACATCAAAATGCATTGATTGACCCCTGCACAATCTTTAGCAGCAGGATCAATTTCCCCTAATAAGGATCTGTGATGTTGGGTGCAGGTTTATGCATCTCTAACAGTGGTTCTGGCAATGTGTTAGTAACAGTGTGCCAGTAAATGCAATCTTAGCCCACAGAGGAGTGATTTATGAGACTGCAGTGGGCAAGCTTTCATGACTTCACTTTTCTTTCTGGAGAGCTGTGTTGTATGACATGTAAATGCGATCATTTGCCTGGTCAATTATCCTCCATCCTTACTCTATTTGGCTGGCATTGTGCAGTGTATCAGCGCTGTTTCACTGCTGATGGAGAGATAACCCTAAGCCTTGTTAGATTCCTGACAGGCGCAGCTTGTCAGTCTGTGGTTCTGAAACCTCCCTAATCAAAAAATCTCTTGGAGCGAGCCAGTGGATTCTGCAGGGGTGAGCGTCATCAAAGCCTTTCATGTTCTCTGGCTGAAGGGATAGAAAGGGAAGGGGAGAAGGCTTTAGCAGGTACACTGTGCTCCTTGTTTACCCTTTCTCTTACCAATCTGGCGCACAGATGGCCAACAATTATTTCTCTGTGTGTGCATTGCTGCTGGCGAGCCACCAGTTTTTCAGAGATTGGTGTAATCCTTTATTATTTATGATTGTCTGGGATTTTTGGATCAAGATTGAACACAATCTGTTGAATAACTGAGCAGAGCGGGAAGCAGCAGAGTGGAATGAAATGCAAACAAAGAGGGTGGGAATGGAGAAGTCAAGGCATCCATAATGAAGATGTGATGCACACAGTTAGTAGAACTGTTTCTGAATCCAGCACACTTTAATCCCATTAACACTGACTAAATATACCATTTGTTTTAAGCTTGCCAGTGGTGGTGTTTATGCTAATAGCCTGGACGCTCCAGGCGATTTCAGAAGACTTTTGGAGGGCACCGGCTAATAATTAGATTTAATAAGGAAGTCAATTTCTATCCTCATTTGAAATAAAAATAAGAGGCTTAGCCTCTCATAGGACAGGCATTAATTTGTTGATTTGGTCTCGCTTTCTCTCTCAGGGCTTCTGTCTCTATAATTTTTTTTAACCCTTTTCTGTCCTTGTTTAGAGAGCAAAAATACACTGATAGCAATATTCTGGGGACCATACACATCTATAGTCCTCAAGGACTATGCTTAAGTACAAATATATGGATCTTGTATTTTCATTGCCTGCTACTTTTTAATCTTCTGTATTTGTGTGCCAGCTGCAGTCAAGATCTTATACACATATATACACATACATACAAACCATATGAGTCAGTTTATAAGATATGATGCATTGTGAGATAACTGAATTTAAAGTAGACCGGCTGCAAAGGTGAAATCCTACTTAAATGTTAATACATCAGTAATAATAATCAAATTATTCATGGAATACTCAATTGAGTATTGAGTCATTTTAAGGTAAAATTCTTAGGTAACAGTACAACACAAAAATGTAAAAATATTCCATAGTAATTAAAGGACCTGCAACACAAATCACAGTTAAGTAAAAAGGAGTATTATCAGAAAAGTGTACTGTAAAGGATGAAAGTAAACGTACTTATAGCTGCATACATATATACATATAATACATCAAAGCATAAGCAGCGTCATGCTGTTGTGACTGGAGTTGACTTTTACTATATTCTGTTTTGTAGTGTCGTTCAGTGGTTCCCAACCTAGGGGTCAGGCCTCTTCACAGAGTCAAAGGGTCATGAGTGAAATATTTGCTAATTTACCTCTTCGGGCCTTAAACAGTTACTCACATGAAACCATCTGAGGAGTTCAGAGGGTAATTGGCTCTTTGGTTTGACTGCTAACAACTCATAGACATCTGAAACGTGACAAGGGTCCCAACTAAACACTGCTGTTTTTAAGGAGTCACAAGACAAAAAACCTTTTATGTTCAACAATGCATTGTTTTCTATGAACTCGACAAACAAATGCTTTGTTAGCTCTACAAAGCATCTAAAAAGTACAACAATTCCCTCTGAAATGCAGCAGAACAGAAGAATAAAGTAGCATGAAAAATATGTGCTGGAGTAAGTAATTCATATTTGTACTAGTGTTTAGTTTGTCCATTCTGGGCTACAGTAGAAACATGGTGGTTCAATATGACAAACTCCATGTAAGAGGACCCACCACATCTGTACATATAAAAGGCTCATTCTAAGGTAACACACTTTTTATTTTCAGGTGACTATACACAAATGAAAGCATAGATTATATTTCATTTCTGCCATAAATAAAGCCACCGAAGTCTTACACGCCAGTAAATAAATACTTCCTCGACCACACATGGTGAAGCGTTGTGGTGTAGACGTGGAGTTGATCTATTCTACAGTATATAGGTGCTGCTGCTCATCATCCTGGCCTGACTGCTGGGCTCTGCTCTGCCGAGCTCATGAGCAGGAGTTCCAGCTGGAGGAGCTCTCTGATCTGCTGTCAGACGGCAGGCTCACTCTCCCCTGCCCTGATAACTTCCTCAACTCTCTATTATTCTCTACCCAGTCAAGCTTTTTTCTTTTTTTTTCTTTTTCCCCTCCCCATCCCCTTCGCTCTGTCTCTCTTTTTCAACTTAATAATGGAATCAAGTACCCCTCCAGAGCAAGCAGCAATGCTGGCTGCTGGTGAAGGAATCATTTTCAGCAAGCATGTGTCAGTCAGCAGGTATAGGAACACTTGTGGAGTCAGTTTGGCATGGAGGAGTGGAGCTATATTACTGTGTTCCAGGGAATATGAAATGCTCCTCAGTGAGGCAGAAGTGGTGAAATGTGGTATACAAGGACAGAAGCGTGCTGCCTCGTAAGGAAATTTCTGAGATACTATGCAGCTCATATTATCATTAGTCACAAGTTAAAGAGATGTGCTTACCATTCATTACACTCTGTGATGAATTCATCTCGGCACTGACTGTCCATATCTTCCACTGAGGTTTCGCCGTGTCGTGTACTAGTGTTACGTGTCTGTTTGATGTCATTCAATATAACGTTCACCCTCGTGAGACACTTAGCTAAACAATTCACAGACCTTGACCTCAGTAGTCATTGCACTTTTCTCGCATGGGCTGTTACCTTGACAACATGTTTTCTTTGGAGACGGTCATGTGAAGTCATTCCCATCCCATGCCATGTGAATGTAATCATGAGCCATAACTGAATTTAGGCCTAACGAAACTTTTTTTTTTAAATCACATTAGCAATTTAGGCCTCATAGGGATATTTCTGAAGATACTGCACAGCTCACATTATCATCACGGAGCTAGTTTAAAAGGCTCTGCTCACCATTCATAACTCTCAACGCCGACCTCCACAAAGTTGCGTCATCACATTTCTCACAGTTGAGTTTTTCACCCTGTCGCACACGATTACGTGTCTGTTTGCTGTAAGTGAATATAATGTTCACCCTCGTGAGACACTTACCTAAACAATTCACCGAACCTGACCTCAGCAGCAATTGCACTTTTTATTTTTGCATGGGCTGTTACCTTGACAACATGTTTTCTTTCAAGACAAGTCATGTAAAGTCATTCCCACGCCATGTGAATGTAATCATGAGCCATAACTGAATTTAGGCCTAAAGAATCTTTTTAATCACTTTAGCCATTTAGCAAACTGGATTAGAGTAACAAAATCGTTGTTGAGCAGCTCAAGGTCTTCTCAATCAACTGGTACCACTTGATCCTCTGATCTGTTTAATTCTGAAATCTTTTCTTAGTAATTGTGTCCTGAATTGTGGAGCGTGTCCAGGAGGAGACTGTTGGCGGGGAATAATTCAATACACAGACTAGCTGCGAGCCTGTAGCCTGTAACTAGCTGTAATCTTCAGTTTGTTGTCAAAATAGAAATTATGCAGTTATGTATTTCCCGAGCTGAATGTCTGTTGACTATGGCACTACGGCGTTTCTGATTATACAGTGAGAAGGGTGTGAGCGAAAATGAAGTTTAGAAGGGTTACCGCCGCGCCACCGTGACCTCTCTGAAAGTAGGCTGCTGAATTTAAGTGGATGAGAATATATCTGGCGGCCCTCCAACTCTGCTTGCGTGTGGTGGACACAGAACTATATCAACAAAGCAAGACAACAACTTAGTGTACAAGGATGAGGCAGAAAGAGGGAAGAGGTGTTCATGTATCAGCTGCCTGAGTCCTGCTGGTTCAGCAATGGGACCTATTACAGATTGAACACAGAGAAGAGCTTCTAAGGCTTTCTCTGTTTTAGCTGCACTGTGTATCAGCACATTTCTGTCTGTATGGACTCACAAATGAAAACTATAAACAATGAGGTGAATTAAATTTCTACTGAAAGACAAGGACGTCATGGATTAACAAAGGCAGCCAATAGAAGATCAAGATAGTCTACATTTAGCATGTTTAAGCTGACTGAGGTGTCTTACTGCAAACTAAATGATGTTTTTACTTTGAATAAAACTGAACGTGACAGAATTCCCTCAAAGCTTGCATCATATAGAGCCACAAAGGCGAAGACAGTTGGGAAATATTAACACATAATAACCTGCAGATGAACCAACAGCTTTTAGTAATCAGTTGCAAGACTCTCTACAAAGTGTGCAATTGTGTGTGTTTTAATCTAACTGGCAGAGTGCAATTAACTCTGAACTGTAACGGTGAAATACGTTGTGGAAAGGGGGAAAACCCTCAAACCGTGAACTCTCTTGGCACGTTATTGACACTGTTTTTTGTTTTCTTTTTGGGATGGCAACAAATTGTTGTAACGCTGTTCCTCCAGGAAAATAACAATAACTTGATATTGTTCCGAAAATGTATTTGAAGAAAAAGCCTTTTGAGAGTTACAGGAAATATTTCTGACAGAAATTTGGAAAAGTGCATCGTTTACATGAAACATTTAACGTATACTGTTGTAGTTTCCAAGAATGGAATGTTTCCATTTGTTTATTTGGAACATTAACCTGAGTTTTATCTTAAAGGGAAAATCACACACACATAAACAAACATGCACGGCTATAATTACCGTCTGTACTCATATTTATCAATGTAGGGCCGTTGATAGCAGAAAATATTCATTTCAGAGCAGCAATTGGCTCTATGTCCTCTTCAGTTGAGGGCTGACAGCTCCGGATTTCTGCCAAAGTCCTCATCTCTTTGTTTTGAGACACTCTTCGTGTCTGCATTTTTCTCCTTTGATAAGAACTTTCATGCTGTTTTCATTGATTACTGTCTGATGAGTCATCCTGATTATACAATACGGGCAATTCATCTTTCCACCACAAACTGTAGGCCCTTTGTTGTAAGGAATGTGTGTGTGTGTGTGTGTGTGTGTGTGCGCGTGTTTGTGAGTTTCCACCTCCTGCTTGTGAATGACATGTCTGCAATACACAGCATGCATGTGTGTTTTTGTGAATGTGCAGTATGCCTGCGTGCATCTCCATATAAACAGCATGCCAGTACCCTGAAGTATAAGTCACTGCAATACAAACCCGAGCCTTTGCAGTAACAGGAGCCTCATTTTCTGCTTCATGAACAGGAAAGTAAGCCTGCATTAGAGAGAAAAATGGCCACGTCATTTATTAACCGCAAGTCACATTAATGAGCCAATGCTGTGTAATCTCCAAATACATCCAATATAGGTCCATGATAAATGATTCCACCATGTCGTTGATCTCTGCCTTGTTCGGCGGCTGCAGGACGATGATTTTAAAACAGCAGCTTCGTGGAGTGATATTAATTTTTCCATAGATAAACATGCAGTGTGTGTCAGTTACTTTTGGACAACAAGCCCCCCCCCCACAGTGATTGTTCAAAATAATTCCTCATTATATCGGAGCTATGTGGAGAGTGATTTCAGTTCAAAGTGGCAGGAGTGAGGACAATCCCTGCTCTGTCAAGAATTAGAGCCACCTCTGCAAATAGGCCAGTGTGTAATGCCTCAGGGTGGGAGTTTCACTGAGGCTGGGGTTTCCGTGTAAATAAACAGTGTGGGGGTCTCAGTGGGTGGAGGGCTCTCCCCCTCTTCCTCTCCTCTCCTCTCCTCTCCCTGGGGTTTGGCCCGGCCTTTTGTTGCCTTTAATCCAAGCACTCTCTATTGAAAAGCATGAGGGGGTGCCTGGCTGAGATTAGCCCGCCAGCCCTTGTGTGTGCTTGAGTTTCTCACAGACTGCCTCCATACTTTTTTTTTTTTTTTTGGAAATAACACAGTTATCCCACATCCTCAAGGTGGCTGATAAGAATGACAAGTGAGACGACTGCTGGGGCAAGCTCAGACCTAAACGTGACAAAAATGACCTTAGCTACAGTGTGAAGTCATTCCATACAGGCCTTTAGATTGAAATGAGCTATAGTATTGTAAGAATCCATCCTTAGGGTTAGTGTGAAATCACTGTATACACGCTTTTAGACTCATTTATGTAAAGCTCTGTTGTCTTGATCATAATAATATCTATCTATCTATCTATCTATCTATCTATCTATCTATCTATCTATCTATCTATCTATCTATCTATCTATCTATCTATCTATCTATCATATCGTATCCAATGAATCTACAGCTTTGAATGTGTGTTATATATTAAAGGACTAGGAGATAATATAATTAGTCTTCCATTTTTAATGCATCTGCTGTTGTTTTCCTTCGCGTCACAGGCTTGTTATCACAGCCGAGAAGTAACAACTAACAACTCATTTAAGTAGCTTGTTTTCTATCTAAAAATATTCTCCATCCATGCAGCGTAACATTAATACTGAGGTTATCGCTCATGTTTAAAGTCAGAACATGCGGACTGGTCTTTTGTGATATAGGTAAACAACCCCCCTTCCTTTCTCTCTCTCTCTCTCTCTCTCTCTCTCTCTTTTTTTTACATAGGCCCATATGTAAAGTAAAACTACAGGTTGTAATGTTACAACTGTTTGCATGCTTCCTTTCTTCCTTTGTTTAATGTAGGCTCTCATTACCACGTGGTGGTAACAGATTGTTTGAACTGGAGAGAAAAGCCATTCGAAGCTAATTAAGCAGCCATTCCAGGCTCTATTCACAGGCAGAGGACCGAGGAGCACAGGCATTTGTCAGCGCTTGACCCCGCGTGGTATTGATTGACAACGCTGCTCCGTGAGTGACAGCCTCGACGCCTGGGAGCCAATGGGAAGCGGGCGAGTAAGTGCACCGCGCTCCTATTGGACGAGAGGCCTTAAAGCCGCAGAGGAGTCCTTCCTCCTCTTCCCCCCTCCCCACGTGGGGGTTGAGTTGAAGCTTCAAAACAAGGCGTACATAGAGGCTGCGCTCAGACATGGCTGATGTTCATATCAGACAAAGGCAATCATCTCTCTGCTCTCCCCGCGTGTGCAAACTATTACACAAATGCTGATAGGTGGGCGTGCGTGTTGTGTAAGAATCACGAGATGTTTAAGGGTAAAAATAAATAAATAAATAAAGCTTTAATTTAATGGACGTCGTCGATCGATTGGTCATAATAGTGTCCTTCACGGTGTGTGTGTGTGTGTGTGTGCACATTTTGGTCCCTACTTTGAATATTTCACATTTTATACTAACAAGCCTCCCTCCCCTTTCTTCCTTGTATGGGGTTAAATAAAAAAAAAAAATACAAAAATGCTTGTTGCACCTCTCTCTACATCCCGCTGGTGGTGGTCTCACCCCCTCCTCTCCTGCAAATAAATAAATAAATAAATCATCAACTTTCATAATTAAAAAAAAAAAAAGGAGTCTTAATGAATGGGAGTGGGATTTGTCTCTCTTTCAAATTTGGATATCATCGTCGGCACATCAATGCCTGCTGCCGCTGCTGCTGCTGTTGTTGTTGTACATGGTGGGACGGACGGATGATGCCTTGTGGATCCACGGGATGATGTCATGTATCGTTGCACCCCCACGTGGGGGCCGTCGCTCTCCGATAGGCAGATGTGGCCGTATTCCTTCTGAGTAATCCGATTGGACAGATAGGTGCTTTCACGGCAGTTCAGCCCTGCTGCCTGTGTGTGGCAACCGGGGTAAGCTGGACAACTGGGGGAAATGCGAGATTGTGGAGAGTACCATGTTACGCTTTTAAAGAATCTCCAACCTCTTCGGAGTCGGAAGACAGATTTTGGAAGCGTATTTATTTTTTTTTTGCCTTCTTCTTCTTCGTCTTCTTTTTTTTGTTGTTGTTGTTGGTGAGGTGGATTAACCAGCCACAAAAGGCGCACATTCCTCGGAGGGTTCGCGGCTGAGAATAAAGTAGTTTAATCGAGCCCGACCGCACAAAATTTTCTCCCTTAACAGTCTGGACTGGGCTGTGTGCGCTCCGGAGAGAGGAGAGAGAGACAGAGAGAGAGAGAGGGCGAGAGAAACGAGGGAGAGGATGCTTGTCGAGATCTGCGTCCACCACGGTTACATTAGGAGGGATTAAACGCATGAATTGTAGCCCCACTGTTGTTGTTGTTTTTTTCTCTCAAGGAACAACAACAAAAACAAAACAAAAAAAAAGAAAAGTCGGACGGCGAAGACGCACAGACGGGTATGTATCCACAAGATCTGCTGGTTTGTTTTTTAGTTTTTACCTTTATTATCATTATTATTTGGGCGTACGCGCTCAACAGCGCACCGTTTCCATCGCTTTCCTTTCCGCGGACTCAAACAGTAGGTGGAAGCCAGCTGCTGTCGGCTGTGGCCTGCCTTTAGACGTCCTAAAGAGCGGTGGAGGAGGTGGAAGGTGGAGGTTGTTTTTTTTCTTCTTCTTTTTGGTCATTTGACGAGAACATCAGTTCAGATTAGAGTCGCAAAACAAGCGAATTTTGATCCGAGCGTTGTAGATATTCTTATTTTGTGAAAGTAGCCTCCCCGCGCAGTCTGCGCTGTGTTGTGTTTGCATCAGTTTGAATCACAAATTGGGAGATTTTGTTTGTCTGTCGTTGACCACTGACCGAATAAGGTCATCAAGAAGACAAGAAGACTATTTCTGCCTCTCTCTCTCTCTGTTTCTTTTTTTTTTTTGACATTTATTCAAACTGCCTGCAATAACTGGAACTACTTTGTTGTTGTGAAACAACGTGCGCTGCATTTGTGTTTTTTTTTTTTTTTTTTTTTTTTTTTTTTTGTGTGTGTCCATAGATTAAACCGCGTCATTTTTCAACACAGGGTTTGCACGACCTCCCTCCCTTACCCCCCCCATCCACCACCCCCACCCCCCTCTCCCCCCCCCTCTCTGCTGAGACTGGTGTGGCTGTGAGCACATTTCAACCATTTTGCCAAAGGACCTGTACACTGGAGAGATAAACAAAGGATACATTTCAAGATGTATCCACAAGGCCGACATCCGGTAAGAAGTGCTTCCTCTCTGTCTCTCTCTCTGTGTCTGTCTCTCTCTCTTACTTACTACAGCTTACATATTTGTGTGACAACCCTGATGTTGACATGGTTCCCTACCATTCAAAGCATAATGCAGACCTTCAAACATCTACATATTACAATGACACTTAAATAGATGCAGATGGTTTACATGCTTGGAGATATTTACTCATAAGGCATACACTGACAGGAGTCTGTTGAACACAAGGACAGGTAGTGGTTTCATTTCATTTTCAAATTAAATTTCATTCCTACTGCAAAAAAAGTCCACTCAAGGTGTGCTATTAGCTTCTGGAGATGTGAAGCAGACACATATCTTTTGGTTTTGCTGTGTTAATGTCTTTCTTACTGCAGAGGAGATATTATCCTGAAAGTAGCCTTAATGTGAGAACCATTCAGCTCCCTTCGGCAGCAGCATGGGGTGCAAGGTAGAAAATGATGAATAAAACTTTCACCTGTGGACTGATGTGATTTTTTTTTCTTTTTTTTAAACAACCTTCTTTTCAGGCTCCACATCAGCCCGGTCAGCCTGGCTTCAAATTCACCGTAGCAGAGTCCTGTGACAGGATTAAAGATGAATTTCAGTTCCTGCAAGCCCAGTATCACAGGTAATGACTACAAAGTGTGACAGTGTCAACATTTACTCTCTATTGAATAGTTAAGGTGAAAGCTGTTATTTTGTTTGTTGACTTCTGCGGTAATGAAAAAAAAAAAAAAGGACACTTGCTGTCAATTGGTTAAGTGTGAGTGAGTTATTCAAGTGATAGATACGCCTGAAATTGACACCTTGTCTTCTATTTTAGTCTTAAGGTGGAGTATGACAAACTGGCCAATGAGAAGACGGAGATGCAGCGCCACTATGTCATGGTAAGATTACGTTACAATAGGGAGCAATTATGGTTCCAAATTGCAAGGCTTGTTGAAGATCTCGTTGGGGTGGAGCGAGACAGGCTATTGTGATCACCTGTGTGGTGGTTAGGGCGGGTTGAGTGTCAGGTACAGGCTTGTGAAAGCCCCCAGGGGGGTTTGATGTAGCTGGTTGTTACAGAGGAGCTCTTCCTGACAGGCAGGCAGGCGGCAGTGGGCTGAGGCTCCATTATAGAGCGCCCCTGATCTCCAAGGGTCGACTGCAGCGTTGCCCTCTGTGTGTGCTGATCTGATTATTCTCCTAGGAGACTCCACGCTCACACATATGCATGGCCATAAATTAGGTGTGAGCTGATGGTGGAGGGCCAGAGCAGCGTGTGGGAAAAAAATGCACCACACTGCAAACAAAATGGAGGACGTGAAAGCTTGGATGCTGCAGTTTATTTTGCACTAAGCTGACCTTAGTTTCTCTGTGTAAACCAAAATTATTAGCTTTTATTTGAGCAGCCCTTTTAGAAAAACATAGGTGTGCTTATGACGCAGGAATTCAGCTCAGACATGACGCAATCAGAGGCTTCTTCTGTGGCAGTGTGTTCTGTTGTCCCAGGTAAATACGCCAGGGATGACTTAAACCAATACACGCAGGCTTAAGTTAAACATTCTTTTCACAGGAAAACAACATGTCAGCCTGACAGGGAGGAGGTTAGGTAAACATGTAGGGAAGTATCCCACAGCCAGCACTGGGTGTCAGGTTACGCTACGGCTGTGGGGCTCTGATCTCAGACAGAATGGCTCTCTTGTTTGAGAGTAATTTTCGAAGAAGCTAATGGACTGAATAATGCATTGGCCTCATCAAATAGACGCTGACTGGAAAGCCATTTCTGCCCTGGCTGCCACTTGTGGGCTCCACGGATTACATTTCAGCCAGACAGACTGACCTGGCTTGAAATATCAAGAGTGTTGAGCAATTGCGTTACGCTAAGTAAATAGACATCCTGGAGATCTGAGAGCTTAAGATGGTGATCAATAAATCTAACCCCTTTCTTCTCCAGGCTAATACTATAAACAACAACATATCGATTTATTGGCTATCTGCTGTCAGCTGCTCCTTTTTTTTGTGTGTGTGTGATTTTTAGTTCATCACATTTGCTCCACAGAAGCTGGACTGCATTTAGGTTAAAAAAAACATTTGATGATGTGATATATTGATTTGTGGCCATATACAGTCTGTTAGTTACATTAATTAACAATATAATGTTGAGTATAGAAGTAAAACAGAAGCTATATCCATCTTTTTAAAACGTATATGTAGAAAATGTTAACACATTGTGATTGTAAATGTGAAGTTTTTTCGACTCCATTTAATCCCAATCATATCTGTGCTTTGATTACAGTATTATGAGATGTCCTACGGGCTGAACATAGAGATGCACAAACAGGTAGGTACCGTTGTGCTCCTCATATTTTTCAGCTCAGTGGTTTTCCACGGCGTCAGGGGATGTGAGACCCAGGAGGAGCTGCTCGTGGCTGTGAACTGAACCGAGCGTCAGTAATAGGCTGTAAACAGACGGATCTACTGCACACGAACAAGGCAGTACAATTGCAGTACTACTTGTACCCTTTTTTTTTAAGCTGTGTTAAGTCTGTATTTGTCTCGGCCTTTTGATAAAATTGAAGGCAGACTTTGGCAGGCCCGGCCCTTGACTTAATCATTAAGAGAGAGAACTGCTGATGGGCCAGTATTTCTTTTTAAGGTGAACAGTAATTACAAAAGGGGGGTAAAAGTCCTTTAGTCATTTATAGTGTGCTTATCTATATCAAAAGTTCCTATCTCATATTGCCCCATAGATCAATCATACTGATGGCTTGAAACGATAAAGATTGTATGAATGAGTAACCCTCAGAGATTCCCATGCATGCTGCTCTTAAGCCAGTGAGGTTGTCCCCTCTCCTGCGAAAGCCTAGCCTGGTTAATGATAGCGTTGGGGGAATGGTGGATTGGTGTGGTAGGGTGATCCATCAGTGTCTGGGCTGTGTGTCACACTGCCACATGTCTGTCAGGCCTCGAGTCGCTCTGATAGCTTCTGTCAGGCACTTATCGCCAACCAGAGGGAAGAGGAGGGGGGGATGGGAGTCGGGAGACGTGCTGGAGAATACAGCTGGGGGAGGGGCAACAGCCCAGCTCTGTGTAAACAGGTTAATCGACTGATCCATTTTAGCGCCTGACTTTTATCAGGAACCTCAACAGAGCTGATGGAAGCGCTTGAATAATTCATCAGTGGGGCCCTAACCTGCTGAACGGCATGTTTGTGAGCAAACAGTGTGGGCCCCGTCCATGCGGCTCCCCCAGCTTACAGCTCATGCAGGGAGGAGGAGGAGGAGGAGGAGAAGATGAGGAGTGGTTAACAGGCAGGGTTGGGATGGATTATTGGATGCACATAGACATATTATTTTCCTGCCAGGAGATTTATTCCATAGTGAGGAAATCCATTCCTCTAACTGTGCCTTTTTCATTACCGTGCAGGGACATAATTCAAATTTCAGAATGCACACACCGGCACAGCTCAGATGGACTGATGTGGCAGTGTTATCTGATCCCTCTTTATCAGCTGTGACAGTATGTAGATACAAACGGCTAATTTCTGCTGCGTGATGTCAGCTAGTAATTACCGTCATCTGGCGCTTGTTTCCAAGAGCTGCACAGGGTTTTGGGTTTGGGTGTTAGCGTGGCTCAATCAGATTTGGCTGTTACCTGTAGTCGTAATGCAGACATGAGACCCGTGGCTGCGGGAGTCATTTGCTAAGTAGCAAACTATCTGCCATGCCTAGGGCCAAAACAAACTCGGTCAGCCAGCGGACTGTCTGCAGTATTCATACAAAAGAGGCGTGCAGTGAAAAGTGGTTGGAGAAACTGGCTTTCCAAGCCATCAATGCTCCCATGTGCCCAATCTGTCATGTGGGACCGGACTGGAGTGTAATAATTACAGGGTGTGAACTGTTGGGTGTCAGATCCACTTATATAAACACAAAATTATTGAATTTTACGACATGGCATAACGGAGATGGTTATAGTTTTAGGCTGTTTTTGTTAGAATAACTTTATTATTTTGAAATCAGTCAGCCTTTTACAAGAGAAAATCAGCTGACTGATTGCTATGGTCATAGTAATGACTCATGCATCCATTTAGGCAGGCTTTTTGGCCTCGGCCATTTCAATACAGATAACATATGCCAATTAAAAACGTGTTCTGGACTCGCTTTACATTAACAAAGGGTCTAGGGCTTTGTGCAACCTCTCAGTTTTTGCATTATTTTCTGGCTTAGATGAGACTCCAGTGAAGTGCTAGTCTAATTTTCTTCCTACTAGAAAAATCAGGAAAGGGATGGTGCTGTCATCTTGGACAAATTGGAGGCCCTCTAAATCTGACTACTCAAGTATTGTTTATAGATGGATCATGTGACCAGAGCCACCATTGTTTTTTTTCTCTCTGTATTTAATACTCATCAGTGTCTCGACTCCATTTTCCCACTGCTGATAGCAACAGGCGAATACCTTTCTGCACACCATTGACAAGCCAGCCTGAGAGTGCTCTTAAAGTGGTGCTACACAGGTCCGAGTACCTGTAATTGTGTAGCAGCAGTGCAAAGCTGGCCTCTCAAGGGCCAAGCTGTCATCTACTTAAAGTGACAACAGCCCCATTTTTATCTGCCGGCAGAACAAAAAAAAAAAAATCCTCCCAGCTCTGCTCTGTATCTATTTTGACAGCAGTGGCGAGCCTGACATGATGCCTTTTCCATGTATTTGCATGTTGTGGTGTGAAAGTGTAGAGGGTGCCAGTTGTTTAGGGCGCACAAGATCGGCCACCTTCTGACCTCTCCCAACCAGCTGTCACCATGACACTAAGCTACAGAGGAATGGACTGTGCACTCAAGGCCTTTTCACAAATCCTGTCAAATGTTCGACTGCTATTGACATGGCTTATCTCAACAAACATGGATTATACAGGCTCTGTAGCTTTTCAACCATTTCTGAGGGCGTTCTTGAGCTCTTGCTAGAGCACTTACTGCATTGTATTAATACTAATGTTCATAAAACCTTTATCTAACTCCCGTCATTGCTTTATTGGTTGTGGGTCACATTTGTTGTGCGTCGAGTATTTCCCGTCTGCACAGTAATCAGTGTTATCTTATGAACTATTGTACTTTCTATAACACATGCTACCATATATTTATTTCACATTATTGCCTCTCTGATCCAAGGCTTTACTTTACTTCATCCGATATTTCATCTTCAGCTTGTTTGCGCTGCTGGCTTGCCCGGCTAAGTGGCTATCCATGTTGCAGCTTGGGTCAGCAGGTCTCGTTCTGTTGGACATTACTCTCCAATCTCTCTGGCTCTGCTCAGAGGTAATATGTCTGGCTGCCAAAACTGCCTGGCATTTCTGCCGTGTGTAATAAATAAGCTGACGGTCTGCAAAGTACATTGTGTGTGCTGCTCCAAATGAAAAATCGTAGAAAATCCCTGTGATGTGTTTGTGTTCCGCAGTGGCCTTGGGTTGAACTGCAGCTCATAAATTCCATAGATGATGTAGCTTTGGCACTGATATTTTTCTGCTCCCAGCGCAGAGCTTGAACCTGAGAGTCTCATCTCCCATCCCTGGAAGGAGAAGGAGGCAAACCAAGCTGGCTGTGCAGTGTTTTTACAGAGGAGGAAGGGAAGAGGAGGTGGGGGGGGTGTATCACACCTCCTACCATTGCTCTTTTTATCCACCATTCATTTGCTACGTTCATGTGATCGACAGGCTGAAAATTCAATTTAATGACCTGCCTCCAAGCACGTAATATGATTTTAAAGCCTGTTACGGTCAAGCAGAGGTGCCATTTGCATAATGATCCCAGCAAGATAGGGCTGCAGCCGTTGCCATGGCAGTTGGTAGACAAGCAGAAGAATGGAGGCAGGGCTCTGTGGATGGATGGGAGGTTGGGAGGGTGGTGGGCTGGGCAGTTGATTGCAGTGAGAAATGGACAGGGCTTCCGTCTTGGAAAAGGCAGAGCTCTAGCATACTGTACTCGTAATGTTGTCTTCTAATGGTATTGGTCATAGATTTGAGGTGTGGTACCCCCACGAGGTCATTACGGTTTGGAAACTTTGCTCACGTTGCACTTATAACCCCTTAATGTAAATTATCTACACTGTCACATGTAAGTAAACAGTGCAGTCTGGTTTAGTGGGCCTCTCTTCCTGGGGTGTGGTTGTGTGGTTTAACTCTGAGGTTAACTGCAGGACACCGCAGTTGCAGATGAGGGGAAGGAGGGCAGAGTGAGAGAGGATCCTCTCAACACAGCAGCACTCTGCCTGCTCATATCCGTTTAGCATGGAGTGCACTCTCAGCACAGCTGTGCTCCATCCCCCTGGGCTCTCCTAATGTTTTAAATATTTCAAATGTCAATATCACGCTGTTTAGAGGATGTTGAGTCAAGCAGTTCTGATTGCCGCAGTAATTGACTTAATCGGTGTAAACATTAAAGGCGGGGTTATATGAAGTCACTGTCTGTTTCATACTTTACCGTCTAATTTTGCTCCTCTTTTTGTTTTTCCAGACGGAGATTGCCAAACGGCTCAACGCAATTTTAGCTCAAATTATGCCTTTCCTGTCACAAGAGGTGAGTTTTCTGAATGCGGCTCTGAAACAGTGTCATAGTTCAGTATTAAAAATAAGTCATTCATTGTACATTGTAGCAGTGTGTGGCATTTGCCCTCACTTAAAAAAAAAATCTTTTTTTTTTAAATATTGCAGCAGCACTATGAAAAATTAAGTGTGAAATTCACAGATAAGTGAGTGTGGGTGTGTGATGATAGATGTTTGCATGCCCAATCATGTTTTTGTAAATGTCTTCCCACAGCACCAACAGCAGGTTGCTCAGGCAGTGGAGCGGGCTAAGCAGGTGACTATGAGTGAGCTGAATGCGATCATCGGGGTACGTGGACTTCCCAATCTGCCTCTCACCGTGTGTATACCCCCTTTTTATTCCTTCATTTGACCTTGGTTAGGGACAAACCTGCACATAGAATAATCATTCTAAATAGTACTTTTCCATGTCCATGTTTTCTTTATGCAAGTAGTCTGAACAGTGAAGTGAAATGTGATGATATATATATTTGTTTCCAATTCAGCACTATATTCTTCACCAATGTATTCAAACTATATACACAACAAGTGTAGCTCTCGAGAGCTGGTCTGTTGCTCCAGCCTTGGTCTCTGTGGCATCTTCACTGCCTTGTTGTGTGTTTATAAATGCGAGCCGGAGAGCTCTTGAGATCCCTTTCGCAGCCTGTATTGCTTTAATTGGCTAAGGTTTTAACGAGGAGCCTCATCCCTCACTGCTGACCTGGATAGCTGTGGGAATTAAAAGGCTGAGGGTGAGCAGAACACAGCCAGCGTTTGCAAAGCTAGCTGAGACAGTACAGGCAAGCAGGCAGCCATCACAGCTCTGCAGCACAGTTGTCTTTGCTCGCCGCAGCGCCGAGCTGTAATGTACGGCGTTCATCACTTCAAAACACCATCTGCTTCTAATTGATCAGCTGTGCTCACCCTGCACTCTTAAAACACAAGTGATTGGTTTCACCCTCGAAAGCTCAAGTTATCAGTCATCTTATTACTACAGTTGAACCTCGCAGAGTCTTTAGCATGCATAAGAGGGCCCAAAGGCTGATTTGATGACTGGAGGCACATATTGGAATTCAATTAATGTCCCCTTTGTGACCTTTTGTTCCAGGATAATTGCTTCCTAGTATTTGTCTGAGGATGTGTCTTAGGTGATGGAGAGCTGTTTGTTTTTTTTTATCTGTCGGACTGAAGCAGATGCATTATTACACTTCGATAAAAGCAGAGCAGCTGCAAGCAGAAGCTGATCTGATTTGTGTCTTCTTACTGTGTCTGTGATTTCATATTTAAAACTGTCCTGAAATATTGCCGTACTTTTATGAATTTGTAGCTGTGATCCTTTCGCTGTAGCTCTCTGCTAGTCTTTGGCTATAATTTTAAAATTAAGAGTATTAAAATCTACATTTTATGAAATATTGGACGAGCCCATTCACGATTTTTAGTATATGGTCCTATTTGGCATCCAGTCTGTTTTATGAAGCACTCTGGCCCTCACCCCAAGACACGCCGGTTGGTCATGTCAGAGGAGGTGGAAATGTAGCTACTGTATGTTTTACGAATACCTCTCCATTAGTTATTCATTGAGGAGAAGCTCTGTAGGCATGCCAAAATCCTCATGCATATTGTAAAGCAAGGTGGGGTGAAAGAGCGTGCCAGGTAGACAGGCAGCATCCAGAAGCCAGCTGCATGCCTTATTGATGGGGCTGAGGGCCATTAATAGGATGCAACTAGGGCAGCTGCTTGCGTCGAGATGAACCTGACAGGTGGTGCTTCCTGTTTGATTAGGAAACACACAAAATATTGAAGGCAACCAAGAAGTTGTTCAGATAAGCCCACCTTTTTTTGAATGAGTGGCCACCTGGATGAATCCCATTCAATGGCTTTGAGGGTATTTAACTGAAAGAGATTTCTTTTTGTCTGCAACAACATAATTTGCGGTATATAATAATGGAGAGTGGATGTCTAAAGCATCTGTAGCCCTGACCAATTTGTGTCCTCCTCCTTTTCAGCAGCAGCAAGCTGCCTACCCTGCTCTCATGGTCAGTGGCATCCACAAATATCTGTATGTGCCATGGTGTTGTCAGTGCACATATCTGGGCTTGACGGGATTGTGCATGTTTTTGTGTCCCAAGTGCTATGTGTTTCACAATAGGTATTGTAATTAGTACACAAGCATCTACTATAATGCATTTGCTCAATTTTGCCTGTGTGTGGGTTTTTTTTTCTTTCTGTAGCAACACTGAGAAAAAAGGGGCAAAGAGTAGGTCTTTATCTTGGAATATTAAATTAGAGGAAATAGGCCAGGCTCCTTTCTTTATTTATTATTGTCTTCATTTATGGCCCTCTAATGAGGGCTCTTGCTGATCAACCATGCATATTACCCATCAGTGCCTCATTAAACACAATGAGCAAGGATGGCTCTCCCCTGCCAATGAACTGGCTCCTTAATTTCCCTCATGGACACAATATTATAACACACTCACTCCCTCTCTGTGTCTTGCTCTCTCCCTCTTTCTTCCTCTGTGTCCTGGGTACATTTTGTAATTGGATTGACATCTGCCCTATGGAGCAAAGGACACGGTTGCTAGTTAAAAACCTCACTATTTTCCAATCTGGTTTTCTCTACCTTCAGGGCAGATACAACAGAGGGAGATGAGCAATTAAAAAGACCCCGCAGATATGATTTTTAAGGACATATTTTAGTAGGATGTGACCTTTTTTGTAGGATCTGTGAGTGGATATATCTGTTTTTAAAAAGAGATCCTACTGAGTGGATGTATTTCTAAGTAGGTGTTAGGTGTTAGGTGCACCGCATTGTCCTCCCCAGTTGCTACAAAATGCCCGATATTCCTGAAATGGTAAATCATGGAGGCTCGTAAATGATCACTGATTGAAGTCTGTCGTGTAAAAGAGAGTAGGTGCACGCTGTAACAGCAGCTGAATTATTCAGCTGGCTTGTAGACGGGTAATAAATTGCTGATGTTTTTATTGGTGTCTCAGCTAAGTATTATTTAACCTTGCTTTAAACTGCTTACTTCCATGCTGAGTGCCTTTTAACTCCCATCCATTTCACTGTGCCTTTTCAAATATTGATGGTGAATATTGGAGGGTTGACTGAGTGCCAGCATGGGACCCCTGGTCCTGGCTGCCGGAGCAGCCTTCCAGACGTACACACAAACACACACACACACACACACTCATACTGAGTGAGTGAGAGGGAAGCAGTGCCAGTTTCTGGCACTTAGTATTCCCTCAGTCTTTTAAAGTTTGGATGTGCAAATGATTCATGTTCTGTTAATCCAGGAACATGAATATGAGAGGACTAAGTAGAGAGACACTGGTTGTGTTTCCAGAAGTGTTTAAAAAGCAGGTAGTTGTTTAGCCTACAGGCTGACAGATTCCTACACAGCTTGATGTTTCTTAAGAGGATTGCTCGTCTCGCTGATGGCAGAGCGGTGCTGTGCCTCTGCAGTATAAAATGTGCTAGTTTTCCTGATATCAAATGAAGTCCCGTGCATTGAGCGGCAGTTGTGTCAAAATTTGCTTTGCTGTTTTGTTGACGTAGAGTGAAAAATATTTCATTTTCAACTCATTGCGCGCTACTAACGCTGTGTGGTTGTACGTCTCATGCGTTAGACGTGTTGAGGAGTTGATTGTTACTTGTGGCGTTGACTCTCCTCAGCGCAGATCTAGGGCTTAGCCCACCCTGGCCTGGTATGGAAATAGCACTGAGGGGGATTGCTCTCTGATCCTGACAGTAATAGATGTGTGAATGCGCTAATATCATGCAGGGTTTAACTGATCAGTCTGCCTCACTTTTTTTTTTAGTGTGTGGTTCCTCCTTGCCTTTTCCGTCGGACCCACTTGGTGTCTCTCTGCTTGTCTCCCCTGTCTACTTACAGCAGCAGCAGCTCCAGGCACAGCACCTCTCCCATGCTGCTCACGGGCCTCCGGTCCAGCTGCCACCTCATCCCTCAGGCCTGCAGCCGCCCGGCATCCCCCCTGTGACAGGCTCTGGATCAGGCCTGTTGGCATTAGGTGCCCTGGGCAGCCAAGCCCACCTCCCAGTGAAAGATGAGAAGAACCACCACGATCTCGAACACAGAGGTGAGGAGTTAAACTCATATTGCATATTGCTGTCTTATTAGCTGCTTAACCAGATTATTTAGAAGAATTGAAACGTGTATTCATTTTAACATTATTGCATAGGTGTTAAACAGGGAAAAACCAATTTAGTGTGCCGTGCTCCTCAGTCTCTAGAGCAGAATGGTAGGGCCCTTAGGTGAGGAGCACATCCTGTCTGTTCACATTCTGTCTGGGTAATGAGCTGGTACATTCCCAGCCCATGACTGCATAAGCTATTCAACAGCTCCAACACACGGTGATAAGAGGGGCCTTGTGCCCTGCAGTTGATTCTCGTACGTTCAGCCAGAAGCATGTTATGATATGCTAACTGACTTGTTTTTCTTCTTGCTCCACTTGGTTTCATCATCACCTCTGCCGCCATTGTGATGTCTGCGATGCAGAGAACACGGTGAGTGTCTGAACCCGCAACTGTTTGTCATTTCATAATTCATCACGCATCCCCATCTCCACTGCAAATGTCAAGTAAAACGCCCTCCTAACAGCATGCTGCCGCTGATTTCATGCACTGTTGTAATCTGCTTCCAATAAAATGATTAATTGGAAATGAGGTTTGGAATACAAGTCCTGTGCTTTTAATCCAGAAGGGAAATGACTGGTATCATGCCGGAGAGATTAGAAGCCTTGTAATTTCATCACAATTAAAGAAAGACTTGGACTTCCCCTTCTTAAAGGATTTATTTGATCCCTTCTACTGTTTCCCTTGTTTACCAGCTCACTCTTTCTCCTCCTTGGCATGTGATGAATATTTATGAACACAAATGGAGAATTGTTTTGTTTTCTTTTTCTCCACCCTGTCTGGCTGGACCTGTTAAAGCGTTTTATTTGAATGGCTGCGATCTCTGATGGCTTGTGATGGGCCTGTGAGATTGTGTTTCTGCAGGCTGGGCCAGCTGAATGGGTGCAGTCATGTCTGAAGAAATGGAACTCCTGGGGCGATTAGCAGGCTGTTTTGTTTCTGTGCTCTTGTCCCAGGTCATCTGATAGCAGAGTGGTGACTTTGGTTAATGAGTCACGCTAAGCATCTCTTTAAAGGTCAGCCATTATGCAGACAGTGGCCCTTTGCCCAGACTGCTAGTCCATCGGCCATTGTTCACTTCTCTGGGCTGCCACTGACTTAGTCCATGTTGTTGCTTTGGTCGTCAGAGGAAAGGGACAGAGGGAATCAGGAGAACTTGGCAGTTTACAGGCAAATGGCAAACTCATGTGAAAGCCATTGGACAACTGCCTAGTTCCACCCATTCTGTTGGTGTTTGGAGTGAGCTGTCCCAGCTTGTGTGGGCAGGCAGGCTCCATGAAGAAGCACCAGTCAGTCCCACGCCGCCATGCCCACTGGCAGGATATAGATTCTCTTTCTTTATCAGAGCTCAAAGCCTGAGCTGACATGGTGCCCAAGCGCGCTGCAGCAATCAATGCCCACAACATACAGTCCTCTCTCTCTCTCTCTTTTTCTCTTTTTCTCGGTGTCTCTCCTCCCCTTTCTCTTTCTCGCGCTTAGCCTGACTGACTCTGGAGAAAAGGCCCTCTGTTCAGCCACAACACACTGCTCATGTCCCTGTGAGGCTGTTTGTTGTCCAGTTATGAGGAGGAGGGAGCCCAGCTCGGAAAACAAGCCCTCCTCCTTTCAGTCCAGATAACGGCCCTTTCTGTTGTTTGGCCAGGGACAGGCTTGTGTGTGAGATTGGGCTTGGCTGGTGTCAGGGTACTGCGTGGAGCTGGCCTACAGCTGCATTTTTAAGAGTCTGCAGCATCCATAGTTGTGTGAATGAGGCATTTTTATTATTTGGATTGGCACAGCATGTTCGCTGTGAATTTGTAACTGATGAATGACTCGCTGCTCACTTTTACGATCGAAGATGAAATGGCAATAAAGTGTGTTTGGTTTTCTCTTTACAGAATAACTCCATATCCCCATCAGAAAGCTTACGCACATCCAGTGAAAAGCACCGCAGCTCCTCTGACTACAGTTTGGACTCTAAGAAACGCAAAGTGGAGGAGAAGGACAGCATGAGCAGATATGTAAGTCACTAAAGGAATAGTTCACCCATTCATTAAATATGAAGCTACAACCTAGAATTGGAAATCTTAGCTTAGCATAAAGACTGGAAACAGAGAGAAACGGGTAGCCTGGCTAGTGTCCGAAGATAAAAAAAACAAAAAACAGCCCCTGTAAAGCTATTTCACACATTACTCCTTGTTTGTTTAATTCATACAAACACCAAAAAATGACACATTGTGCTTTTATGAGGGATTTTGTGCAGGAGAATTTTTTGCAGCCTGGAACAATGGCATCATGGAGTTGCTGGCTGCTTGGCAAAAGTTACCGCTCATTGTTCCAGGCTTATCCAACTCTCGGCAAGAAGCAAAGAAGCACAATATTCAAAATGCCAATGCATTCCCTTGGTCCTCCTGTGGTTTAGATTAAAAAAAAGCTTTGTTTAGGTGACTAATTTGCCACTAATCTTTACAGGACAGTGATGGAGAGAAGAGTGATGACCTGGTGGTGGATGTGTCTAATGAGGTGAGCAGTGCAGCGTGTAATTGTAAATGCCATATTGTCATGAACTGAGATGAAACTATTATTTAAACGTCAAAAATCCATCGCTGTGTTTCTCTCCAGGACCCTGCCACTCCACGGGCAAGCCCAGCCCACTCACCGCCTGAAAATGGCATTGATAAGCCTCGCCCTCCAAAGAAGGACACGCCCAACAGCCCTGCATCAGTGGCATCCTCTGGAAGCACCCCATCTTCCAAGGCCAAGGAGCTCAGTCATGTAAGACAATCAGGAGTTACAAACAAAGTAGGACAGAAAGGGTTTAAGTGAGAATTTGCGGAGAGAGCAAAGGGATATGTGCAAATAAATCTGGAACGCTTTCTGTGGTGGATTAGGAATGGCTGTCGGTGTTTTAAGTGCATGACTAAATGTCAGGGATAATATTGTCCCGCATCAGGATCACTCAGGTCCTCTCTGTTAATAGCTCAATGTATTTAACTATTCCAGGATTTTTTCCCCTCTGCCTCACTAAAAGATTAAAGCCAAAGCAGTAAGGGGATAAAAAACGGCCCCATCTCCATTGTGGCCATAATAGGTTTTAGAATAAATAGCAGTTTATGGCTCTGCAGGCCTATGAGGGTTGTCAGAATTAGATTGGATTAAGTTCAGTTTGCTCTCAAATTGTCAGTCTGCACAGTGCCTGGTTTCCGGGATTGTGAATGTGCTTGCTCTCTTGTTCCCTCGACAGAATGACAAATCCTCCACGCCTGGCCTCAAGTCCAACACCCCCACTCCCCGCAACGACGCCCCCACCCCTGGCACCAGCTCCACTCCTGGGCTCAGACCCATCCTGGGCAAACCACCAGGCATGGATGCTCTCGGTTGGTACCGCTCTCTTTCCTCTCTAGCAACGGAGATAATCTTTTTCCGTCCTCTCCCCGCTGTATGGTCATGTCAAATACCAATATCCTTCTCCTGTCTTTGTCCGCAGCAGCCCCAGCTTTGCGTACCCCTCTGTCCATCGCAGGCTCCTACCCTACCCCCTTTGCCATGATGGGCCATCATGAAATGAATGGAGGCCTGACTAGTCCTGGTGTGTATGCTGGTCTGCACATCTCCCCTCAGATGAGCGCTGCTGCAGCGGCAGCCTATGGACGTCCCCCCATGGTAACACCCTTTCCTGCCCTTTTTATGTAGCTGCATTTGTGATCACCTAAAATCCACTGCACATAGTTAAAAAGAACAAGTTGACATTTTGGGAAATGCACTCATTTACTTTCTTGCAGAGAGTTAGATGAAAAGATCAATATTTGTCTGTTAAAGGTTCTCTGTGGAATTTTAGACTTGCTGTTTTTCTATGAGTGGCTGTAAGAAAGCAAATAAGCATATTTCCCAAAATGTCAAACTATTCCTTTTTTTAGAATCATTTGATCACTTGTCAGTATCCAATCTTTTAGTTGAAGGTTTCCATCTTGTCATTTTTCAGGGGTTTGATCCTCACACCCACATGCGAGCTCCAGGCCTTCCAGCCAGTCTCACATCCATTTCTGGTGGCAAACCGTAAGTGTCTCACCACATGTGTTATTTTCATTTTTAAAAACAACAGTGATATAAAACACATGTCTGTCTTTCCCATCAGGGCTTATTCCTTCCACGTCAGTGCAGATGGTCAAATGCAGCCCGTGCCCTTCCCGCCCGACGCCCTGATTGGCCCCGGTATTCCACGCCACGCCCGTCAGATCAATACACTGAGCCACGGCGAGGTGGTTTGCGCTGTTACCATTAGCAACCCCACACGTCATGTCTACACTGGTGGCAAAGGCTGTGTCAAAATCTGGGACATCAGCCAACCTGGCAGCAAGAGCCCAGTGTCCCAACTGGACTGTCTGGTGAGGATTGCTGCTGATTCACATTTTACTCATGAACTCATATACACCTTTATTTTTTTTTGTGCAGTTGTTTTCAAAAGCTGTTCATACACAACCTGATTAACAACGGTCAAAACACCCCGCTGACAGTTTAAGCAAAGGCACTGGTATACAATAATGGAAGAAAATGATAAACCTTACACAACAGATAAATTATAGTTGACTTGAAATGTGAACAGCACCAAAAAAAAAGCTAAACAAGCACCAAGCTAAAAACTTGTGAATTTTGAGAAATACTCAGAGATTGCTTTTTTTTTTTTTGACAGAAGGATTTTCATCCTCTTTCCCACCGACTTGTTTTTAAATCTTTCTTGCTCCACTGCCTTGAACACGTATTGATTCAGTTTGTCCTCTGTTCATCAGAACAGGGATAACTACATCCGCTCCTGTAAGCTGCTGCCTGATGGCCGCACATTGATTGTTGGAGGCGAGGCCAGCACATTGACCATCTGGGATCTGGCTTCTCAGACACCCCGCATCAAGGCTGAGCTAACCTCTTCAGCCCCAGCATGCTACGCGTTGGCCATCAGCCCCGATGCCAAAGTCTGCTTCTCCTGCTGCAGTGATGGAAACATTGCCGTTTGGGACCTGCACAACCAGACTCTTGTTAGGTTCGAAGAAAACACTTATTCACACTGTGTGGGCTTTGGCCCAGCAACAAGATTGCTGTTGTGTGAGTCATTTTAACAGGAGATGTCAATAAATGGTTGTATGCCTTCTGACTTTAAATTGTAGGCAGTTCCAGGGTCACACGGATGGTGCTAGCTGTATTGACATATCTCACGATGGCACTAAGCTTTGGACAGGCGGTCTTGACAACACTGTTCGCTCCTGGGATCTGAGGGAGGGTCGACAGCTGCAGCAGCATGACTTCACATCACAGGTGCAACCCAGTAACATAGAAGAGATGGATAACACAGACATCCGCAGAATTACTGTTGAGGACAGTTTGTTTTTAGTCCTATCAGTAATTACTCTTCCTTTTTCTGTTTCCAGATATTCTCCTTGGGCTATTGTCCGACTGGAGAGTGGCTCGCTGTGGGCATGGAGAGCAGCAACGTGGAAGTGCTCCACCACTCAAAGCCTGACAAGTATCAGCTCCACCTGCACGAGAGCTGTGTCCTGTCCCTCAAGTTCGCCTACTGTGGTATGAACAAACGCAAATAAAATGAGCGAGAGATAAGCCTGTCCTATTTTATTTAGTGCTAAAACTTCAGTCGGTCAAGGCTACACACCTGATAACCCTTTATTTGTTGGTTAGTTTTCCACCACGTCTTAGTACCGTTGTTGTCGTTGCAGGTAAATGGTTTGTAAGCACTGGGAAGGACAATCTGTTGAACGCTTGGAGGACTCCTTATGGCGCCAGCATATTCCAGGTATGCAGATCAATACACTCTGTCTGCAGCCAGTCCAAAAGTATGCACAGTTGTCTCTGAGAGGAAGGACACAGCGTCCGCTGTCTGACAGGACTCTCCTATCAGTGAAAACTGAACCTGAATTATTGACCTGACAAAGAAGTCTTTTTGAGGGGCATCAGGCCAGAACTTGATGTCATTGCAATCTAATCTTGCCCTGTAGTCAGCTAATCCTCTCCACTTAACTTAAATGTAGTTGAAAATGTTAACTGCCTCCAAGACTAAAATGCCTTTTTTTATCTTCTCCAGTCCAAGGAATCCTCGTCTGTCCTGAGCTGTGACATCTCGACAGACGACAAGTATATTGTGACAGGCTCTGGTGACAAGAAGGCCACTGTATATGAAGTGATCTACTAGAACAGACTGCTTTGACTCGGAGCATGCTCATGCTCAGGAACAGTAGACTCTTCCTCCATCTACCTTCCCTCACACAGACAGCATGGATGTTGCCTGCAGCCCCGGGGTGGATGGGCAGGAAGTTTGGCAGTGCCAGACTGAAATGGACGTTGGTGCTGTTGTTGCCCTGGATGCTGTGACCTCTTTGGCTCTGCCCTTCCTCACTCATACAACTAACACTTGTACAGCAAGTGCATTTCCCCCAAGGCACTAAGAAGAAAATAATGTCTTGCTGTTTTTCTGTTTGTTGGATATTTCTTTTTTATTCGTCCTTTTTAATGTGGAGATAAAGTTCCATGACACAACTAGAAGCGGCGCTTCGCTCTGGAGCTTCTCCTTGGAGGTCCTGTGAAAAGTGTACATAATGGAGTAATAAAAGGCCTTTTATAGATTTATATTTTGGTGTCCAGTTACGCTTGTGATGGTTCTTTCTTGTTCTCTCCGTGATTTTCTGTCCCCTCTGGGGATGGAAATTAGATTAGGACTTTGTAAGAGGATATTCTATTTCAGTTTTTTCCCTCCTCTGCTTTTTTTTTTTCATGTTCGTTGTCCAGAATGACCTTTTCGGAAATCTAATTTGGATTTTTTTCCCCCTCCCTGACAACAGCATTTTTTTTTCTTCACTATTTGCTGTAACACAGACATTTGTCCCATGGATTTTAGCAGTGGAGAATTTTGGAAAAGGTCCTTTTTCAGACTCGAAGAAGGAGAAAATCACCATTTCCAGTTAACTTCTACCTTTGGCCCCCGGTCATCAAAAATTCCACTTTGAAATGAAGACCTATCGCTGAACACTGGCTGCTTTCAGTGACATTAAATTGGATAACTATCAACTGGAGGACTGATGGATTTTACAGAGAAGCAGCTTTGACTTGTTCAGTCTGTTGACTCAACTATTGTATGAATCTTCATTTCTCCGTTCAGCAAAGTTTAGTCATCAGTCAGGAGTTAACTGTTGCCTCCCTTGTTTGACTCTCTGTGACTGATGAGCAAGACTTACATGGTTACTCATGAAGGTGGCAGGCAAAGCCATTACCACATTTTACATTTTGGGTATGCTCTGTTTGCTTTCTTCAGTATTTCATAATATTCAACTACAATCTTATCATAGACAGGAATGGTCTCTACATAAACACAAGTTAGACTGTGTAGCATACACGTTTCATCATCCCTAAGGATTGTACAGTTGGCAGTTGTTGATAAATCAATAAACTGTTTTTATATAAAAATAAAAAATCATCTTGACTGAATTTCTATAGTGCTGCTGCTTATTTCCCCAAATCTCAGATTCAGATGTAATAGTAGACATTTTAATCTGAGATTTTGGGAAATATGATGATTCATTTTCACAAAAGAGTGACATTAATCTAATGGCTCATGTACTGTAAATATTAGGCTACAGCAGCCAGTTAGCTCAGTGTAAACAAGGAAACTTATCCATTGCTCTGTCTGAAAGTACCAAAATCTAACCGTCAACAACTCTCAAGTGTAGTCATTTCCAGGAAGCTGTAGTGGTTGGCTGGAAACCTCACAATAAAAAGCCTGCAGGAAGTCACTGCTCCTAGCTAACAAATCCAACTCATAACGTATCTTAAAATGATAGTTTTTGAAATAAACAAACAAGGTGTGATCGGGTATTTAGTGAGCTTTAATGGTAGACTTTGGACAGAGTGATGCTGGCTGTTTACTCCTGTTTACTGACTGCCCAGTAGCTATATATTTACCATGCATGTGTCAGGAGAGTAGTGTTAATCTTCCCATCCAACTCTAAGTGAGATAAATCAAACTTTTCCCTAAGGCAGTTCTAGATTTACAGACTCTGATTAACATTTGCTTTCGTGCTGCAGCCAGCCATGAGACAGGGTGTAAACCAGCTAATGCCACGACTGTTGTTGACTACACCAGTAACTGAAAGAAATATGCTGCATGTATTGACATGCTTAATGTCTCTTGGCTCTACTGTAAACCAGAAATGTGTCCTCATATGTTCATTGCCCTGTGCACTTATACTGTACGGGGGCTCTCACTTGCTCTTGTCTGTGTCTACAGTGCATACAGACTTACTCGCAGGCTTTCCCTGACAGCAAATGGACGTACATCAGTAAATTGCTGTAAATGCATCCAGATAGGAACTGACAAGTGTCTCAGGAGAACTGCAAACATGAAAAGAAGACAGGGAAGCTGCTAGAGACCTCTGGCTATGGCTTTAAGTCGGAAAATTACTGCGCTTGCATTAATATTTGAGCTACGGTGTACTCGACCCAACTGTGGTCCCTGTCAGCTGCCATGTTTTTGAAAAACTGTATCCATTCATCGTGGCAGTTCTGAAAACCCACAGCCGTCTCCGAGTGATACAATAAGGCAGAGTTTCTATGCAGTGGCACTTCAGAAATATGACGCAAACACTGCTCTTGAGTTCTCTTGAGTGGTCTTTTAGTAGTTGAGTACTTTTGGGTAGAATAAGGGTGAATGGCCGAGTCCTTCCATTCCAGAGCAAGGCTCTTGTAGGACTGCATGAAGCTGTGAGCCCTTCATACTGCTGCCTCTTCAGAGATGTTATTGTTAGATTATAAAAGCAGGGCCGGATGCTTTCAGTATGGAGCCAGCCGCCATGTTCTGCTCTCACGGGCTCATTTGTTAAAGGCTATAGTCTTCCTTTTCCCACATCGCTGAAGTGTGTACTTCCTGTGTGCATTTGTAGCTTAAGCTCCTTGCTCAAGTAGAATTTTCTTCCTCACTTAATCAAACAGTGGAATATCTGCAGATGAAAGGTTGTACCTCCTGAGTGCCCATTGCTGGACACTGAGGGGGTCATTGTCTCGCCTTCCGCTGATCTACCTCTCAATGGAGGGCTTTCAGTAAGGTTCTCATGCAAACGCCCATGCTGCTCTGTTCTATTTAGAGGGCTACAGTGCAGACTAAGACACTAGAATGGCTTAAGTGTTTTATAACAGCTCTAAACATAGTCCAATTCTCTACTTCTGCTTCGATTGTTAGAGCCAAGACTCAAAGACCCTACAGAAAATCAAGAGGGGGGGTCTGTACTGCCAATATGTGGGCTTGCACATGCAAACCACTGTGTGAATGTTTTTTTTTTTTTTTTAGCTGTAGTTGCCAGGCATTGATCACAGTCCACCAGAATCCTGGCTGGTCCTTTTGGCTGGCATTTTGTTTTCCGCCCTCCCCCCCCATCCGTCACACAGAGAATCAGGGTTTTTTTTTTTTTTTTTTTTTTTCAACAGTGAGGGACTGGCACCGTGCTGAAATGCAGAATAATAATCCCCTAATCACCTGAGTATTGCCAGTCCTAGGTTTTTATCTGCAATGGATGTGAAAGCCCCCAGTGCCTAGTGATTACAGCATTTGATCTGGGTAATAATGTCTTCACTGTTGCCCTGCTTAGGGCCCAAAGGCAGTGCAGCTTTAATCCACAGTGCATTCTAGTGGAATCGCATTACACAAAGACCACCAGGGTTCTCCTCTAGAGTGGAGGGGTGGTGGCGCTGGTGGGTGGGTGGGGGGTTTAAAGGAGGAGTTTGCCATGGCAACACGCTTCTCTCTCTCTCTCTCTCTCTCTCTCTCTCTCTCTCTCTCTGCCTCACGCAGACACACATGCACGCACATATAATACACACACACACACACACTCTCTCTCTCTCCTGGGATAGATAAGCAAAGGACAGGTTCTATGTTTACTTTCCATAGGCCCTCCAATCCCTGAGCAGGCTGAGCCCTGATAACACGAGGCCTGTACAGCCACCGACCACTGACAGCAGATAAGCACCCCAGCAGAGCAGAGCAGTCATCACCCTCCAACCAGGATGAACAAACCTGGGAGACCCGGATTCATTTGGATTAGGCTGGATTGCTTCTGCCGCCGCCGCCGCTTCTGCTGCTTTCGCGGCTGTGTTCAGACTACTGATGTTTGCAGGACTTTCTACATGAGAACTTGATGTTGCACTTCACCTCGTGGAGTCTTAGAGCTTAGTGAGATGACACAGGCGCAGTAATGGACTGGATGCTATTTTAGATATTGAGGTCAAGGGACTGTCTGCACCGGGCAGGTTTGTGTCACTGCAGCTGGAGGGCCGTGAAGCTAGAAAAGCTAAATTCCTTCTGATTTGCCATGAGGAGCAGACGACCACACATTATCAGTATGTTGTTTCACCATCTTCTCACGTCTGGCATTTTTATAATGGCCATTTTTCACTGGAAGGCAAGGCTACTGTCGAGACATTCCTTTGTACTTGCTCCAAGTATCCACTAAAACCCAGTAATTCAATACTTGGAGTAATTAGATTTGTATGATACTAATGCCCTGAGAAGGAACCAACGTGCTCTTTGATGTTCAGATCAAGACAGCTACAAGTACTTCTTTATTATATGCATTATGCTAACATGCTAATTATATTTCCACACACATTCTTTGATTAAGGCACAGCTGGAGGTGTATAAGCAACATGACTAATTACAGAGGAAATTGTGGTATTGAACTAAAGTGGGAGCGGTGTTTCCCTTTGGCCCTTTCTCCTGCCTGTGTTTACTTGTAAGATATCTTTTTTTTTTAACCATAAATCTGATTGAACAGCTTGATTACATACTACTGAATTTAAAAAAAGGGTAATTAATTAATAGTTTAATAGTTAATATTTATCTCAGTTTATGTCAGTATTCCTATTGTTTGAGTTTGTTTCAGCACTATGGAATAAATTATGTACAGACACAGGGCTAGGGTTAGTAGTAAACTTTATTGGGCCTCATATTTTCTCTCAAACTGTCGAATAAAATCGGATAGTTTTGCCTGTAACTTTCTTAAAAACAATATGCTTTTGTTCGAGTAATATAGGACATATTTCTGGAATACTATGTGGTGGATTAATTAATGGAAAAACAAGTAACCGTCAGTGCTTTCTCCGTAATACAGATGACTAGCAGAGATGTGCAAGGTCTTGGAGGGGTTATTTGATACTTTTCTATGGATGTTTTGATTGATTTTTTCCGCGGTGAAGATATGTCACTATAGGGATCCATTGCAACCGACACAAACTCAACCACAGCTACTCTAAAGGAAACCCAACAATAGCCACCTTAGAAGGCCTCAGTCCTTCAGTATTTCATGTGACAGCAGCTCCAGATACCAACTTTGAAGAGCTGAAAATATCCAGACTCATGTCAAATCAACTATCAAATCAAGCCAGCCCTGTCGGGCTTGATTTGACTGGAAGAATTGGAAACTGAAGGAGAACTCTCATGACCGATTGTTTTGAATTCAAAAGAGATTCTTGAGTTTGTTCAGATTAATGCTTCATTGTAGTAGATTGTATCACTCCTTTGAACAGCAAGCGGCTCACCGCATTAAAGATAGAGTATGCATTTCTAATCAAATACACGTCATGTCGAATTCTGTGAATATCTCCTCACAGTCCACTAGCTGTCCGCTGTGTGCAAGCTGGAAAAAAATCTGTTGTTTCTACACAGCGCTGACTGTAAATGGGGAACACCATTCCAAACATTCCAGGCCATGATTTCTGTGTCAGGTAATGTTAAATTATTGCCCGAGGACATTGACCTTACTTTCAAGACGTGCTGTTGTTGTGATGTTGGCTGTAATAGCAGGAGAGTTGTGAGTATCTTATGTGCTCGCTCATACACAACCTAGCAAACGTTAGTTACATTACTTGCTGTGTGTTGGACCAGCTTTAAGTGTTAAACACACTCGAGAAAAATGCAGCGCGTTTGTTTTTCTTTTCCTTTGCCGAGGACACTTCAAGATGCTGATTAAACAGCATGAATATTGCATGTGTGCCTTGAACTGGTCATAATAAAAGGCGACTCTTAACATGTTCAGTTGAAAAAAGGCATTATTAGGCACTGAGCTATGGCTATTTCACACAGGGCTACAGAGTTGCTTTTTTGGGGGGAAGGGTAACACATCTTGTGAATTGGAGGTTGTTGATTGTGGCCTTGTTCTTCTCTTCAACGTCTGTGTGAAATTGCTGGATATAGACAGGAACTGGAACACACTGTCGTACACGCCGATCCAGAGCGTCCCAAACATGCTCAATGGGCAAAATGTCTACAGTATACAGGTCATTGTGATGTTTTCAGCTTCTAGGAGTTGTGTACAGACGTATTATTGTTCTGCAACATGGGGCGATGGCGGTGGATGAATGGCACAACAATGGGCCTCAGGATCTTGCCACGGTGTGCATTCAACTTACATCAATAAAATACACCTGTGTTCATTGTCTGTGGCTTAAAGGGATAGTGTGGGCTTTTTGAAGTGAGGTTATATGAGTTAATTATATATAGTCAGCGTGTTACATATAGAAGACAGTGCACTCACCAGCACAGAAGTGGAGCAAAGCACTGCTGTGGACAGACAAAAGAAAAGTTAATATCTATTTAAGTGCATGCTATAGTAAATATATTCTCGCTGCACTACTTTGTCATAAGACAGCCCTAAACCTTACAATTTACGTATTCCTACATCTAGGCCGAAGTTCCTGTTATGCCGCAGATCTGATGGCATTAGCTGTCTTAAGGAAACTGGATGTGGAGGAAGCTGCAGTTGTGAGCATGCTGGTTGCATGTACTACCAAATGGCAACAGGTCATTCATACAGTCCCTCGGAAGTTGTGGTATTTTGTTGCATGACAAAACTGAACATTTTAGAGTTGATTTTTCTTTCTATGACCACTCCAAGACACACATGTGCAATAATAATCAGCATCTTGATATGCCGCATCTGCATCGAGTGGCAAAGGACAAGAGCTCACTAACACAAATTTTATCAAATTCATGAAAAATGGAATTAAACACTGCAGCATCGCATTTATATTTATATCGACTGTATTAACAATTCCCTTAGTATTGAAAAATATTGTGTCAAATTGATCTTCACAGAAAAAAATACATATGTATATATATAGAAAATATTCTAAACAAATATAATTGGTTTGAACTGATTTGAACTTTATAACTGTAACTGTAATTATCACAATTGCATCATAACTGTGAAAATACTGTTTCTGGTGATAGAAACTAAAGGAAAAAATAGGATTGAAACAAAAAAGATGAACAATAATTTTAAAAAAAGAAAAGAAAGAGAAGCGATAATCAGTGAAATCTCTGAATGTTGATTTGAGATAATACTTTCCACAACAAATTTACAATGTCCAGCACAGTGGACTGATTCGTGTGGTGTATATGTATTTTTTTATCTGTCTAATACACACATTGCATACTCTTTTTTAGAAAACATTGAGATGCTTCCCTCTCATCTCGTTTCAGTATTGCTGTAGCATCCTATAGTCATCACTGGAGAGTCGCAGAGAGCAGCCCACACTCTAAAAAGGCATATACTTTGATCACAAGATTGCCTACCCTTGTCTCTTAGCTATTTGGAAAGCTCTTACACATATAAGTAAAAGTGAAGTGGGTGCATGATCTTTGTGCTGGAGAGCTCAATCCTGTCCACATACACACACTCTGTTCTGAAGCTCAAGTGTTATTCACAGCCACGGAGTGATACGTTTGCTTTCATTTAGTGGAGTGGACAGACACACCTACTGATCCTCAGGAACCAAACACTGTTTTAGAAAAACTTTCAGCTTTATGTAAAATCCAGTGTGTCTGTCATGTTTTTTAGGGCCTTAGCTAATAATTATTTTCATCATCAATTAACCTGCTAATTATTTCCTGTATTAATGGATACATTATTAAAAAGTGACAATGACAAATGCCCATTCATTTCCCACAGCCCAAGGATATTCATTCAAACGTTTTGTTTTGTTCAACCAACAGCACAAAACCCAAATTAATCAGTTAGAAGAAAAGCATTCGTGGAGCTGGGACAAGAGAACGTTTAGCACCTTTGGAAAAGACAACATGATGAATCGATTATCAAAAAGGTTGCCTGTTAACTTTTTATTGATGTATAGTTTTAATCAACTCAAGGACTTATTATTGCAGCTCTAATATTTTGCTTAAATGTACTTCTAATTATTATTTATGGTGGCAGGAGGAGTTAAATCATAAGTGAGCTTTAATGACCATGACTCTGCAGTATATTTACTCTAGGAAAATACATTTAAGGGAATATAAACGCAAGGCTAATGAGATTTGTTTGATGAAATGGTTAGTGAAACTAGATTTCTTGCCCTGGCTCTCTTGTGATTTTTTTTTTTTTCTCTCTCCTGGTAAACACTTTATTTCTATCCCTGTTTGGTTCATTGAAGCATCTGTCATTCCCAGTGCTCCCACTGTGCCTGACAAAAGCAGAGCCATGTTATATTGAAAAGACAGAGGGGCAATCTTTCAAATGGATCTCTTTTTGAAAATATATTATGACATAATCATGTTTTCTCCCTAAAAGCCCAGGGGATGCCTGTCTGTCAGATTGCAGTCCTCTCTTGGCTGCCTGGCCTGAACAGAAACAGCAGTTGTGTGTTAATAGAACCCAGAGGCACTCTGAAACCTTACCCATTCTGCTTTACGCTCTCAGCCAGGAGATTAAAGTCAGGGAAACATTACAGGAGGCTGGATAATTGCCCCTGTGTCTCCAGCAGACAAAAGGCAACGCTCCGGCAATTCCCTCAGTAAATTGTCAAGAGAGGCTCAAGGATCCTTCAAGGCTGCAGCAAATTGTACAGTGCTGTCTAACAAACTACCAATCTCTGGATATTATGATGCTTCCATATATCCTTGGCCATAATGACAGCTTGCACTGCTATAATGGAGTGCAGGCACAAGATAGCTTTTGTGAGCACACTTCCAATAGAAAAATTACTACCTTGGTTCCCAGTCTGTGCCTTTCATTTTTTTCTTTTGTTCCCATTTGTATTTTGATTTATTCCGCTATCATTTTTATTTTCATTTTTTAGACAGAGCTGAGTGCTGGCTGCTGCCACCAACAGATGATTGCAACCTTTACCTCTGAGGGCCACTTGATCCCCTGACAGGAAAAAAAAATCTGCAAGCAGTTAATGAGTTGCCATCCATGCCTAGTGTTAAGGGCGTCTACAAATTAACAGAGGCTTTTGTCAGGGCTCTCCTTCGCTACCTCGCTCTTTCCGACACTTTCTCTCTCTCTCTCCTCTCTCTCTCATTCTCCTGCCCATCCACCCCCCATCTCCTGCTCTTCAATTTTCTCCCTCTACCTGCCTGCTTCACGCTCCAGTAGCTCCGTGGCGGTAGCAGCGCTGTCTGGCTTTGGCTCTGAGCAGCACTCATTGTCAGTGCGGTTCATGTTTAGAATTAGCCATTTAATGAGAACAAAAGAAATTAATTGGTGGTTTAAGCCTAATGAGACGTCTGTGAAATTAACGGGCCTCATCAATAGAAACAAATAAAATCCTTCAGCTTGTTGTTGTGGAGCATTATTCTGACAAAGCTTTTGACACAATGATGAATAGCAGGTCAGGAGAGACCATCTGTGCTTTTTTAAACCCCTGCAGGAGGGGGATGGAATGTGGGCTGGCTCGGCAGAGATGGTGATAAAAGAGGGTGAGAGAGAAAAGGGGGGAGGAATGGGAGAAAAGAGGAGAGGGAAAGAGGGGAAAAAAGCTGAGAAAAAAAACAAATTCACCCGCTTTATTCATCGCCCTTTAGCATGATACCGCTGTCTAACCATGGTTACAAAGGAAATAAAAAACACGGGCATTAGCATGTGAAAGGCAACTGGGTCTCTGACTATGCATCCAGAAAGCCAAAGAGCTCTGATTTCGAGGGATATTTAACCTCCATTCAGACAGCAACAAAGGCCTGGCTGTCGCACTGAGAGCAGTGGTTCAGCCTGATTGGGGCTCAGGGGGGAGGGAGGGAGGGAGGGGGGAGCAAGGGATGCGGCGGAGACAGCAGGGATCACAGGACCTCATTGTTCCCCCTCTTTACTTTAGCCTGTCTCTATTCCCACTGAAGAGCAGCATTTCCTCTCTATATCCCCCTCCTCCGCCCCCTCCGCCCCCCTCTCTCAAAGTTGTAAATGTATGACCTGAGGAATAAATTGGATGGGAAGGAGGCGAGGAGGCAGCACAGAGAGGAGTAATACATCTCTATCATGTTCGGGTGACCTTTATTTACCACACATTGAGCAACAACGCTGTCCGTGTGATGTGTCTGCCTCGCTTCCTTTGCTTTTAATGTCCCTGGCATGGAAGTTGTGGACGTGATGGAGGTGGTTATCTGCATGTCTTCAGCCCCCTACCCTTGCTCTCTGGCCACCCAGCAGGGTCGGCCCAGCCCAGCCTGTTTGTGTATCATGGAGAAACTGTTTGCTTTCCTGCGCTGATCAAATAAACAGGCCATGTCTTTGGGGGCGGGAGGTTGGAGGAGTGGTGTCTGTGTGTTGTTTAGCTCTCTGGGTGCAGATAAGGAATTGTTTGATGGGGTAGAGAGAAACAAGAGCGATTTAGGTCAGCTAATCTGATTTACACAGAGATGGTCTGCCCATTGCAGGGAGCAGTAATTACATAGAGGGATTAGAAGACCCCCAAAGCTCCCAACCTACAGAGAGGAGAGAGGGGTGGAGGCTTAAAGGCCTGAGAAGTGCTCGAGTATGTTACTGCAACAACAACAGCTTGAGCAGTTCTTGGTTGCAGATTAAAAATGGCTGAGATTGCGCTCAAAACAAAGGGGGCATTTGGCTAAAACAGCATTACTTTGCATGTTTGCATGCGTTTGCATCTGTTGCTTTTGTGCCACAGTTATCAGAATTTGTTTTCTGTGGCCAAATATCACAGTTGTGTCTGCCAGGGAATCCGGTAGCAGCTGATGTCATCAGTTTAGTTGATTTTTCTTAGGGACATGTTTACAGAGTACACAGCATAAAAGTCACACGTTATGTTTCCATTACTCTGGATCACAATCTGTCACTACTGTAGCTGCTCTGCTTTGCACATTCAGCCTTGACATTCTGCTCACGATTAACTATTTTTTCCATGTTTCTGCTAGGTGCGCAGAGCAAACCCTCCACGTTTCTCTCGCTGCCATTTGTCTGTGTATTTAAAATGCTCAGCTGAATAATTGCACTGCCAGAGTCATTACTTCATCCACAGGAATGACTTGCACGCTTGGCTGCTGTTTCTAGAGTGTGCTTGGCTAATCCACTCATTGCTTTGTGCATTCAGTGCTGTGAACCATAGGGCACCCGCTTGGATGCCCGTGCATAAATTACTGCCACGGAACATAAAGTGCTGGGAGGATTTTCCTTAACGATCGCCAACGCTTTAAACGCTTCTGCTTCAACAGTCGATACTGCTCAGCCCATTCAATTATTCAGCGGGCCGTCCCTCATTAACAAAATCCTGACCTTGACATGTCTGTCCTATTTCTCTCCCCTGACAGACTCGGCTCTCCAAACGACTCTGTTTGCTCTAATATTGGCTGGGAAATCCATGCATATTGATAAGTTGTTTGCAGTGTAATTGAAAATGTCAGTTATGAGGCCCATGCAGGCAAAGGTCGGCTCCAAGAACAAAAAGCTGACAGGATGTATGTACGGAGCATATACAGTGCAGTGTAGAGAAGAACTTATATATATACACTTTAAATTTTATATCCTATTACTTGTATGTGCCAAAGGGACTTGTAAAAACCGAGAGTGGCCGTTTTAAGATGTTTTAAGCCTGTGGTGATCACAGGACTCTGCTCTCCGTTTTTATATAGTTTTATGGATTGGTTTGTGGTCACTTGATTGAAATTCTAATCTGTTTCCAAAGGTCAAATTGTTCATCATTCATATCTCATGGTCTGGGTAAACATCCCCGGCTCAAACATTCAATAGTACTTATGAATATGCTCATTAAAATTGGTAACCGGCCATCTCTTGAGGAGTCACAGGTGTCCTGCGGGTGCTGTCTTATCTCAGGGATGCGTTGTACCTTGTGCATCAGTGACGTGATGTGTCAATCAAAAGACGTGCTCTGCGTCTCAAAGCACTCCCAGCTCCCACAATCTGACTGTCTTAATCTGCTCTACAGGGGTGGGATCCAAGGTTAAAGTGCTCGCCACCATTTCTACATAAACAAAGATTTGAACCTCAAGCCCCAGGAGACTCGGTTGGCTGGCCGACAGTCCCCCACCCCCGCCATACCCTGTCCTCCCTGCAGGCAGGAGTGGTGACTGCCTGCTGGTTCTTTAATCGATTGCTAATGGGTTCAATTCCATCGTTGAGGAGCTGCTTGGAACCTGGCCCTGAGACTGAATGAAGTGGAAATACCATTTGCGGCTTTATGAGCCATTATACTGCAGCGAGAGACCTCTATTCGGCATGCTTCATAGCGCTGCAGAGAGTTTTGCACCACCGCTTGATGGTTTTTCTTATGCCGGCTCCTACTGCTTTCGTCTCAGTGCTCTCCATTTACACTGTGCCCTAAAGCATTTACATGCATTCAATCTACAACAAAATAGCTTTGCTTTGCTGCATTTTTCACAAGGCCTGATGTGTAGGGTAATTACCATAGTATATTTCCCTTGTACACATGAGGGCCCAACAGATTCATTCCATCTTAAAGATGTGATATTATTCATCAGTTTTTATCAGTAGCAGTACCTATGGTTACTCCGAGCTTTCTGGGATCACTGTGTCTTATTACCCGCAGCAATAAGTATGCAGTTCAGACAGTGTGAAATATGCGAGTAGTGGATAAGTTATGAAACTGCAGCTGTTTTGCTTTTTTTGTTGTTGTTGTTTTGTTTTTTGCATCACAGTAACATGTTTCCACCTTGTGTAGATGTTGCAGTGAGAGATGTTGTGGCTCATACTCCACTCTCTCTGGTTTACAGATCTGCCCAGATTTCTGCAGTGCTCTTATGAGCTTGCTCTGGCTGAAATGCAAAGCTAAGCAGCCAACACTGCTCTACATTTCACAGCCAGTCCCAGCAGACATGTGCTCTTTGAAGCATTTCTGGGCCAGGGATACAAGTCTTGTTTGTTCAGTACTTCTGGAGGAAAAAAAAAAAAAAAAAAAAAGAGGGAGAAAAATGTAAGCTATTTTTTTCTCTTTCACTACGGCAGAGAGTAGCATTCTTTGACGTCTCAACAGAAAGCCTTGTATTACAGCACTTGCTGCCAGATGCCTTGATAGAATCACCCGTGTCAAACAGGAAGAGAAATAAATGCTTCATTGAAGTGGAGCTTAGCTTTTAGTGATGGTGGGAGGGAGGGAAGGATGGGAGGAGTGAGTAGGCTGTTATGTGGGTGTCAGGGTTATTCTCAACCCTCAGCATAAGCACTTTCTTAGATGTGGTGTGAATAATTAGTGTGCTTGGCCTAGATAGTCTCATCAATGGATATCTAATTTTCTAAAGAATAGGAAAAAGAAAGCTGTAATCAAGGAAGCTGACGATTTTTGGTAGCCGACCTGCTGCCAGCCGTTGCAGCAGGGTACAAAGCGCATGTTTGTATTTGTTCTTTCAGGCTCATCTTGCAGCGCCAAGTAGAGTATGACAGGATTTACATGCAGGTTTCTAATCTCTGTAAGCGAACCTGTTTCGGGATGTAATTCACATGGTATGTCTTTTGATTCGGATTAGTCTGGGCAATCCTCTTACCCGTGGCTCAGTATAACTTATCACTGACAAGGCCGTCTCGTGGAGCAGTGCAAATCCTCATATCCACCCCTCCCAGACTTCCAACTCTTAATTCTAATCTGTCCAAATCTGATCTGAGACTTTAACTTCCAAATACCTCTTGAAAGCCAGAGCTCAAGCTGAAGTTCATGCAAGGGCTTTGGATTACATAAATTGAGGTTGGGGATTTCCAATATGGCCTTATGTTTGAGAATAGAGCAGGATTTGGATGTAGGTTGTGGTGACAAATCTCGTGCATTTTATCTTTTTTCCCCTTCACTACTGAATCTTAAATAAAAGGATCATTACTCGTGTTCTACCCAATATCCTTTGGTAATTGAAATTGTACCTTTTTTGTATGAATTTACATAAAATAAATCATCCTATACCCTCAAACTATTCCACATATAGTCATTATTTTGTTAATGGAGTTCATTTATGTTTTGAATTAAATTAAATTGCTGGTTAGAAAAAGTTTTTCTAAACACATGCATACTTTGCTCGATGATGCGCCTTGACGTGAAAATGCCAAATATTTAAATGTATGAGTCACATTGCTGATCCGTTAAGGTTCTTTATAATTCAATAAACAGGATTTAAAGTAGAGCAGGCATGCTCCACTTTTTCTGCCTCAGCCGGAAGGCCACAAACGGGCTCTTATTAAACGTTGTAAGATTATGCCTTAATCTCACTGAACACATGTTGGGTGGAATAAAAGCAATTTTATTTCTGAAACAGTGCTCCACGCAGCTCTCCCTCTCTATAATCTCATCCTAGCTTCTGCTACAGAATGAAAAGTCTTGTTGGCGTGCCAAAGCCGATATGTGTTTTAAGGAGGCTAAGAGATCAAGGTCCTAATTGAGAGTCACAACCTATTAATGTACCTGTGCCCGAATTGGACTGCACCCACAGCCCAAACACAAACTTGGTTCCCAGTCGGAGAGGATTTGGTGGGAGCCATGTTCCCTGCTCTTGGTGAGACAGTGGTGTGAAGATGACGATAAGCCAAAGCTCTAAATCCCAGACTCAGCTGTCTTATCTGGAGCTGCTGGGCCGTGTGGCATGCTTTAATGGAGGCGGCTCACTGTCTGAGCTTTAGCTACAATCGCATTAAGATTCCCCTTCACTTCAACTAGGCTTGTTTGTTGTCAGTTTCTGATTGAATCTCGTGAATTAAGGTTTCATCTCCGTTAAAGTCACCCCACGGTTTAATTCTTCCAACTGCTGTGTTCCCAGGAAGGAACAGTCTAATTTAATATCTTATCATAATGTGAGAGCATGACAATATTACAACAACTAATGACACTAATATGCTGAAAAATAATCAAACATCTAGTGTTAAGATGTGCCTTTTTGCCCTTTATTGTTGGCTACAAAAGTAAAAAAAAATCACTTATTTTATAAATATGAAATTTCAAACAAAACATCACGTCTTTTAGCTTTTAATGACAGAAGAAATGGATAGTTAATGAAGCTCTTTGACAACAATACCATGCAATCAGCTGAAAAAAGTCATTTGCTTCTTTTTTTTCTGTCACCTGCAAGTGACGCATTTTATTCTGAAAAAATGAAGTGTTTGATGAAAACATCAAGAGAAACATACCTAAATTTTAATATATTGCAGCCAGTGTAATTAGTAGCATCATTTATAGTCAGATGTTGTCTCGACAGACGAGGGAAAATTAAACAGATGTTCCTTAAGTGTGTCTAATGAGTTGACTACTGTCTTTCTTCCTCTGGTAAGTCTATTAATTGTTTTTTATCAATTAAATTTCATAATTATCCCTGCTATCACCGTAAAGCACCAATATCCTTGACCTACTTCTACCAGGTGCTGATTGCAACTCCTCATCTCACCCTCTCCTGGGAGAATCTGCTGCTTTTCTCTCATCTTTATAACATTGTAAATTGAATTACTTTAGGCTTTGGCCTGTTGGTCAGACAAAACAAGACATTTGAAGATGTTATATTGGTCTGGGAAATTATGGTGGGCATTTTTTCCACTAGCTCTAGGACATGGATACTGCATACGGGGTCAGCTGGCAGCCACTCACAGCCATAAAGCTGAATGGAGGCATGTTGGATTGACCTTGTTTCAAAGTGATAGCCTTGCCTGGCAGTACCTCTGGCATTGTTGTGCTTTTGCTATTATCTCCCCTCTCTTTATCCCGGCACCCCCCCTATCCACCCACAAACACACACATGCACATGTGCACATAGCACACCCATACCCCCGGTGAGTCCCAGTCTGTTTACTCAGGTGCCTGCTCGCTCAGTGCAGTGATGAACTCCTGTGCAGACTTTAACACTCCGCTGCCTCTCAGGCAAATGCCAAAACAAATCTTGTCATAATTAGCAGTAATCCTGCTCATTACCGTCTGCTTAATTATCCTATTAATAGCACTTCCTGGGAGAGCTTGTTTGCTACGCAGGCAAATGTTTGTTCCTAAATTAGCAGACAAGAAGACAGCTCCATTGTTCAAACAGCAGCTTTGACAAAGCAGAACAGGCAGGATTAACAGCAGACAGAACGGGCCACAAGCTCATCTCCGCTTGGCGCTGACAGGCAGGGAGGAGGCAGCCAGGGCCAACAACAGCACTCTTATCCTGCAAGCTGCTGTGTAATCTACATAGTCAAGTACACACAATCAGCACAAGCAACTTGACAGAGCTACAGCGTTCTATGAAATAAGCATGCGTGACAGGAATAGAACAGACTACAGGTGCACTATAGGACTAATTGTAATTGTACAGTTGGTACAAAGTGTCTGATGTTTGGTTTTTCATTGTGGAGATAAAGCCACCGTGTTGCTCTTAATAGGATGCAGTCAGATGCCTCCGACCTGCGAGCCAAGAGCATTACTGGAGCACCCTGCAGACAACCACCCAACTAACCTCATTACATCGCAGGTAACAAGACGCTAATGTGGACTTACAACACTGTGTAACTATCAGGGGGAAGAGTTCTGTGTGTGTGTGTGTGTGTGTGTGTGTGTGTGTGTGTGATCCCAATCTTGTAAGACGATAGGCTCCTCATGGTAAAAATGGAGTATCGGTGAATTAGATCTGTCTTATCCATCCAGCTCCCACCCAAGTTTCAAAACAAGGCTCCAGAGGAAAGCCTTTAAAGTAAATAAGGGAAGTGCTCAGAGTGAGGTGAGGACCAGCCACACAGAGCTATGCACACTAACCTAAGCAGACCCAACACCTCACGCTCCAGCAGGCCTATATATTATAAATGACCCTCTCTCTTTCCCCCATGCACCAACCCCCTATACATACACAGTGTGCCATAGCTGGAGTAAGCAGAGCCCGGTCTGTGGAGCCTGCAGCACTGTCAGCCCATTGATGTACAACACTCTGCCCTTTGTTCCTTGTACACAAACACACTTTCCACATTAATATTTTACAGGAAATGTACTCCATGCTTGTGATTTAAAGCCTTTTCTTGTTAACAATGCTGTTTTCTCTATTCTGTTGCACTGAATTATGAAGGCAGCTTGTCAAAAAGAAGACGCGCCCATTATATTATAATACTACTGGAGATAAATGATTACTGGCAAGGCACAAGTGACTTAATCCACTGTGTCTCGCTGTGTTCTAGTTCAAACATTTTCCCTGAGGTTGCACTTGCAGCTATTAGTTAAGAGCACGGGGATGTGTTTAATGTGGTGTGCATACAATATGTGTGAGTGAGCGTCTGTAATGTGTCTACACATTATGCACATATGCATATTATACATTGCTTTGCTGCCAGCGCATTTTTGTCAGATCTATTTGTCGCGAGTGTGAGAAAATGCACAGCCATGTGATGTCGCTTGTTTGTTCTTGTTGTCAGAGAAAAAGCAAGGATCAATGGATTTTCCTTGCGAGAGTGAAACATGACAGACATAACGAAAGCCTTTCATGAGAAATGAATGAATAATTCATGCGCTCTCTCTGGCTGTGCTTTGTTGTGTCTCATACAGATGGGATTACAGAAGGCTAGATCTTGGAAACATATGAAAGATTAATTTGTGATCTGGGACACTGCTTGCTTACAAAAGGACTAAATAATGATTTTACTGAGAGTGGCAGGGATCTGGGGATGGGTGTGATGTGCACAAGGGGCTGGACACAAAGAGCCTGCAGAGAACACAGCACACAGCACACAGCATATTATGACCTGACAGATATTCAAAAACTTTGTGCGAAAAAGTGAACTTCAGCTCTCAGACACTTCTCTCATCACTATGACTGTTAATCATTTTTTGCACTGATCCGTTAAGAGTGAAGTCAGTTTGCTGCAACCTATTTTACTTGAGCAGGTCAGCCAAATGGCAGCTACACAACATCTCATCTGTCAGTGATTTGCTGTCTTGCTCAAGAATACTTCAACAGGGTGGATGTTTTTGTTTTGTTTTGTTTTTAATCCAGACCCTCCAGCTGAATAACTGTCTTCAAATTAACGGCCTGCTGCCCAAAATTTAGCAACGGTAAACGAGGAGCTCCTGTCATCATAGCTGTTGAATGTACAACAACAAGGGGAGGGGGTGGCCTGAAACTAACTCCTATCTTTTCAAAAGAGCCCTCCAATAACTCACCAGGGAACACAAGGAGCTGTAGTCTGGTGTCTCCCAGATGGTGGAGACTCTCGGGTGGCAGTGCTTGTTGTTTTTGATGAGCTGTGCATATACAAAAGCAAAACATCTGGAGCCGCCATGTGGCCTCTCCATTTGGCCAACCCCATACCTCCCCGAGCCAGATGCACCCAAACAACTGTGAGTTAAACAGCATGAATGATTCATAGAGGAGTGAGAGGCACAGCTCTCACCAGAGACCTGCCAGCCACTTTGATTGGAAATCTGAAAAAGCTATGAATATGCACGAGACATTAAGCCTGCTACCGGGGATGATTTGTCAAATGATCTGTATTTGACCGACATAGAGAAAGCTCCTGTGGTTTACCTGATTAAAAAATAAGAAATTTAATGTCCAATTGCCAGAATCATTAAATTATTAAGACGTGTAAATGATCAGAAAGGTGCTACGGACGTGTGAGTTGCTGGATTGCTTCCCATGTCAAAGATAAGCAGACAGTGTGGAAGGAGAGGGATTCACACCTGCTCCGTGGCTCGGTTAGATCAAACTTAATTAGATTCTAAACTGAAGACACTTTGCATCTGCTATCAGACCATTAATGCAGGAATCTATCTGTGGAAGTAAAGACGGTCAGACTGAACAGACGGCTGTGGAGAAAATGCATGAAAATGAAGACCCAAGTGAAAGATTTAACTCCGCAATTTTCTTCTATGTCCTGTAAAAATCATATATATATTGGGGTTGCTTCATTTCCGACCACATTACCTAACAAAGTGTAACAAATGTGGCAAAATGCTTCATTTTTATAATGTTATTTAAACCCGTTTATTAACATTGTGTGAGATCCACGCGATCATACTCAGACTTCCATTGAGGAAAAAAAGATTTCTCTGTTTGGTCCACAGCTGCAATGATGTGGTGTGGATGTATTTTAATGTGTCAAGTCATTTCTTTTAAATCGTTTGCAGCTTTGTTTTGCTGGCTTCTCTCTCTCTCTCGTCATTTGACTTGTTTTAGACAGAAGATGTGGTTTATCATCTGAAAGGATTTAAGAAAATTCCTCAATTTGCATTTAAAACAACAATCTTTACTGCGTTTTGAGAATTTTTTTTTTATATGTATAAACATGTACAGTACAGACGAGATGAGACAACTCACCTGATTTTTTTGGATTCAATTCTTCTTGGATAAATCTGACCTGCTTCAAGGTTACAAGTCCCTTGTTGGTGGCCTACTATAACTCTGGCCAGTGAGTAGGTGGTTCGTTTTGCTGCGCAGGATCTCGGTGAAATATGGTGGTACTTACTGGCCACTGACAGAGCGATGCATACATAATAGTTCTGCACCAGGACTACTTGCTGGCTGGCTGGCTATTTTATTTTATTTTTTCAGAGGTACTTATAGACAAATGAGGCTGAAAATATGTGAAGTTGGTTTTGGCTTTGCAGGCTGTATTTCATAATGTAGTTCCTGCTGAAAAATCTCTTTTGTCAAGTTTAATTTAGAATAAGAAAATAATATTTGATAACCAGTTTATTTTTTGATAAATTTAGCAAAACCAAACCACGTTTCCAGGTAGCCTACAGAAACCAATAAGACTTTAAAACTTACTGTCCTTCTGCATTTATTTATTTTTTTGTGTGTTATTAATGCATTGTGATTATTTCCTGTAAGTCTCTTGGATATGTTCACAATACAGTAAGAGAAACATTAGCTTGAAGCCTGCAGGCAGCTACTTTTTTAAAAATGAGTTGTCACAAAATTACACATCAAGTCGTTTTGCAAGTACAGGTGTAGCATTGCATAGTGTAAGTGTGTTGTGCAGACAAGCAATGTAATGATGTGTCTCAGCAATAACGTGGTCACCGTCTATAAACAGACCAACACACATGCAAAGCTGCACAAGCAGGTCTGTGGAGGAATGTGTCATCAGAGCTCTGACAGCATGTTAGACTCAGCACTAATGCCATTCACTGTCTAATGAGATGAGCTCTCACTGCTAATTAACCCATCCATAACTCCCAGGGCTCCATTCATCATCGCACAAAGCTAAGTGAAAAACAGACACAGATGAAGACAACAAAATGTTTCAACCTAATCTCTCTGCAGAGTGTATTTCAGATTACTTACACTGAGATCAAGAAAGGTGGTTTATATTGTTTTGTAGAAGACGAGTCATTACCCTTTTTTTAAAAAAGTCGGTTCATACTCAGCACAAGCAGAACTTAAACACTAAATACAAGTGTAATTGCATCCAAAACACGTGGGACACATCAGGCACCATTTTCTCAAATCACATCTGTTAGTAGTCAGACAGTGGTGAAGATAAGATGAGATGAAATAGACTTTATTGATCCATGAGAACCTGCGAGACGAGTGAGCACAAAAACTCTGAGGAAGAAGTTAAGTTTGTAACGTGCATCCCTAATTGTAATCCAGTAATATAATATTATTCTGAATGGGCCATCCGGGTACAAAGTCTAAGTATATTTTGATGCTAATACTTTTACTGTTTTCTGAAGTAAGGCAGGCATTTTACTGGTAAATACTACTGATGTTACTTTCACCACTGTGGTCATGTGTCATCACCTGCATAAACTAGACGTGCAGTATATACTGTAGATAATGTGATCCAGCACAGCAGCCCTGCAATAAATACCTTATTTGTCAAGCTGTAACTCAAGACCTCTGATGTCAAGTGTTGGCTCTAGTCTGTGGAAAAGAAACTGTGTAACTGGTTATTTGCATGTTCAGCAGCAAAGTTGTCATTCAAGTGGTCATTCGAGACACATTCTTAATGTGTTGTGTGTGCTGCAGTCTGCCTTGGCAAGATCCAGATACACTATCTGGATACACAGGAAACTACATCTGTGGACGGCCACAGATTTGATACTTTACGTTCAGATGGTCTGTTTATTTTCACGGCTTTTCTGGACATGTATGTGGACAGTGAATCACTTTGTGTCTGTCTTAAATGAGCAAGGGTGATTGCTCATACCTTGTGTTGGCACAGGCTTGTTTATCTGATGGCTTTGACTTTCACTCATAATCCAGTTAGGAAAACCTGACACCTCTGTGGGAAGAGTTTTATATCTCCTCATCTGTGAACTCTCCTCTCTGGGACTTTCTTCAGTTTACTAAGGCCACTCACAGCTCTCCTAACAACCATCTCAAACAAACCTGCGTGTTTCCTGACCCTGAGCAACTTATATTATATATGTCTGAAGGTTAGCAGCAATAATATTTTATGTGACTGTTGTTAACCCCAGCTTTAGCATAGCCAGTGATTGTGCAGGGAGCTCTCACGTTAATTTAAGCAACGAGCCCCAAAAGGCCGTGGTTTGCAGTGATTTTAGAACAGCATTGTTAGGCACGATGTGAAGCGGTGAACCCCTTAGCTGTTCTAAAATCACTGTAAATCACAGCCTTGTGTGGCTTATTGCCCTTTTAACAGTGATTACATTTATCTGGACAAGTGTGTTAATTGTGCTAGAAGCAAGGATATTACTCCAGGAACTTCTCTTGTAATTGGAGCGTCAGTAAGATTGCAGGGATGATTCACAGTTGTCCCTCGATTTTTCCTTCTTTTAGGTAGCACCAGAGAGTTTTTGCACAGTGGTTCTTCGCTGTTTGATGTAGACTGTAGACTTACCTCAGATCACTGGTGTAGTTTGGATGGAGATAAAAGGCTGGTGGTTTGGGAGCAGCAACGAGGGGACAGGAAACAGTGACTGCTAAAACATAAATCCTTGTAGGCTGTCTTTGTTTCTCTTGCCAGCATCGTTGCCGTAAGACATTTGAATGGCAGCATTGTTTACCTCTGTCCTAGATTTGTTTCTTGATATTTCTAGCTCTTGAATTTCTTTGTCATTAATTTCAGCGTGACTTCTTTCTTATCTTCCTCCTCCATCCTGACCATCTCTTTCAGCCTTTCGGCCACGCTTACGTGCAACAATTTGTTTATCATAATATTGCTGCTTCACTCTTAACTTCCTCCATCTACATCATCTTCAGTGTCTTCTCCTCTGCCATTACCCACTTGCCCAGCTCCAGTTCTAGCACGACACTGTCAGCATTACTGAGCACCCCAGACTTGAAAACTTCCTTTTCATGGTGGTCCAAAACGCCTGTGGTACAAACACTCCCTGGTGCTTTGTGCTCACAATTCAGGCTATTAAACCGAGCCAATATCAGTTAACAGCAGCTATAGTTTGCAGCAGTTTATTTTACTGTCAATCAGGAAACTCTGTAAATTACAGAGCTGATGTGGAGCAGTCAGAGGAAAAGAGGGTAGTCCTTAGTTTGTGACTTTCTGCTGTAGCTGGGCACAAAGTTACATTGTGCAAGAACAGACAGAGTAGGAATGAGAGACACCATTCACCTGATTACATGAAAGTGTCCATAAAAATGATTTAATTTAACATTTTAATCTGTTATTTTATGGTAGAAAAGTTACACAATGGGGCTTAAAATAATCCAACTATGTTAATCAAATCTTTCTCAGTGCAGTACAATTACCTTAATGTGAGGAAGATAACCTAGTTATAGTTTTGACCTTACACTTGGTATAATTGGATTACAGTATTATAGCATGTTAACAAACTGAATTATGCAATGTCTTCTTTGGACCAAACCAAGGGTCACCATAGTCTAAGTTTAATACACAAGGATGCAGAATGAAACCAGGAGAGTCTGATGGAACCCAAACTAAGGGAAAGTGAAACTATAATGACCTACTGCTGGAAACTTTTTTTATGGTTTGCACCTTGGATTTTCACATTATTCTTCACTATTAACAGTTCTAAAGAATCTAGTTTTCTAATATGGAGATCCTGGATTGTAGAACAATATATTGTTTAGCAGTGAGGGACAGATGAACAGCATTAGTGCCCTTGTATGAGAATTAGATGGTGCCCTTCTGCTTGTATTTGATTCTGGTTTATTGCATTGATGGCAGCTTTCAATTTCCCCCCAGTTCCCTTTGGTTTCAGGACTAAGCTGCGTAAAAAAGGATTAAGATTATGCTTAGAACGAGTCATCACTTTAAACTACAGATGGAGTTTACAGTTCAAAAGGGATTATGAATATTAAACAGGGCTTTTTTTTTTCTTTTCATATGATTGGGTTTTGCTCCAGTGCATTGCTAAATCACACAGCATACACAAATTCAAAGGATTAAGCAAACATAAATCTTCAAGGTCTCTTTTATGACTAGGTCTGCATTTGAATTACCTATGAATAATATCCAATTAAATAATGCATTGTTTCTAAGACAAACAGGCTTGTCATAGGAGCTTGGTGAAGGCACAGGAGGTGGAAGTCCACAGAGAATCAGTTTGATCAAATGAAGCCAAATCAAAGCCAATGGCTCAGGAGCTTTTTACTCTTTTCTACTCTTTCTTTTCTTTTTAAAGGACAATACAACTGTTGAACAGAAGCTTTGTTTCCTTAAATAATCACACTTTACTTTTCTCAACATGATCACTGCCAAAAAATTGTAATTTTGATTATTTTAACTATACAAAAACGTGAGTTGATACCAGAGATAGTATGAATATGGACGTCGTATCCGAGCTGTCGTGAAGCTCAGAGTGAGGTGACTCTAGCCATCGGCATCTTGGCCGACCTACAAATGGGCAAAGATGTGGATCTTCCAGAGGCGGACTGAATGACGCCTGAGTGCTCAAACAAGCCACATGTAATGACATCCACCTGTCAACAGTGGCAACTGTTAATTATGCATAACTTTAAGCCTGAACAGGTGAGTTGCATTACATTTCTGCTGTGAAGTGGGACATTTTAATATGGGGGCTTATGGAGATTGACTGTATAGTACTGTCTGCACGAGGTAGTAGTAGTATATACAGTAATAAGCTTCATTTGTTGACTAAGGTGGCTCCCCCACTGGCTATAAAAACTAAAGGTCACAGCTACTAAAATACACAACCAGTTGTAAGAAAAGTAAAAGTAAACAAACTTGAGCTTGAGAACCTAACGGGGAAAATACTGAGGGTCAATTTGCTCTTTGACCTAGTTGACTGCTGTAGCATTCAGTCATATCACATGATGTATGGAGTTCAGCTCGGTTGTCCTGGATTTGTAGTTACAGATGAAAATTGTCAATATAGATTGTAGCGTCTACAGTTTCATGACAAATGGGCAAACTCTGCTATCTGCTGATGAAGATCAAGTGATATGATTAAAAGCTCCAGGATGGATCCGGTCATTAAATACAAATTGCGGTGAAGTAGTAAATAATTATATAGAACAAAACCCTGCTCTCCTATGTCCAACATGGCGTCGTGACCTTGGACATATTTAAATCATATTGAATCCATTTCAGTGTGGAAGCTTCAGCTCTGGGCGAGTGTAACAGAGATATAGGCCATCATGGAATAGAAACCTCATCTCAAATCTGTTTGGGAGCAAATTACTGGCCGGGTCGATGACCAGTAAGCACATGAATGGATCGATATCTTCACTCTGAGGGAACAGTCTTCACTTATAATGACAATGTATTGACTTTTTAATAACCGTTCATGTTTCAGCAGTGCTAATCATTTTGCTTCCCCAGAAAATGGATCTTTGTGCTGTGTGAGTGTGTTTGTGTGTGTGTGTGCGGTTTAATGTGTGTGATTGAATGGGTGGATGGGTTTCTGTGGATGTGTGTGTGTGAGTGTGTGCATTTGTTTATGTATGAAAGGTCATGCATGCATAACTGACTGCATGTGGCATGTGTGGTATCTGTCTGAGCCTGAATGGATTTGTGTACATGTGTGTCAACATGTGTCTGAATCCCATTTATGGAATGAAGTCAAATGTGAGACGACTAATTGCCCCAGTCTGGCTGTCAAATATCTCACCAGCTGATTAAAACATTTTTGCGGCTGAAAAATGAGATGCCTCTGGTAATTGAGACCCACCTTCGGTTGTGCAGGTATTATGACCTTTAAACTGTCTGCCCAGCTATTCACTGGTCCTGAACTGCAGGTTTGGAGGTACAGTGGTCAACATGAGCCATCCTGTTCTGACAGACTGCCCCCTATGAATAAATGATGGACTGTGTGTACATCGGTTGATGACTGAAATAGCAGCGCCGCTGATGTGCTACTGCTTTCATCTCTCCCTTGTTTCAACAGCTGGGATGCGTGGGCTGCTCACACAATTTATTTCACTTAAACAAGATCAGAAGTTTACGTAACGATCAATACAGCAGTCTGTACTTTATGTAAGAAGGATGATGTATGACTTTGTTATCAAATCCAAGTCTAAGGTCATTTTTTTCAGCTTTGCTTTACTCTGGGTATGTTTTTATATGTTAAAAACACATTTGTTTTTAAAGCTTTTCTTTTCCAGCTATAAGTCAGGCAAGTCTAGCCACGCTAGCAGCGTTGCTCTAGGGATGTGCTGTCAGTCAGTTGGTACACCACTTTGGCTCAGACTGAAATATCTCAACAACAACTCGATGGATAGCTATAACATTTTGTACAGGCATCCATTGTGCCCAGAGGAGCAATATTAATGACTTTGGTGATCCTCTGACTTTTCCTCAAGCGCCACCCTGAGGTTGACATTTGTGGCTTTGTGTGAAATGTCTGGACTATTAGATGGATCGCCATGAAATCTGGCGCATTCATTTCATTTAGTGCCATCATCAGGTCATGATTTTAATTGGTCTTATATCTTGGTTTCTAAGTACCTGCAAACTAATGTCATATTTCCTCAACTGTACTTTGTGTGTAGTGCTAATTAGCAAGATCGGATATCTAATCAGATATATCGCACCAGTTGCAGTGAGATTTTTTTATACAAACCTTTGTGTGGGTTTTGCATTTTATATAGACAAATCATGAACATTTAAGTAGATTATAAGCTCTTGTTGGAAGCTATGAAATAGTTATGGTGGCTATGTGGCTATGGATAGATGTTCATGTACCTTTTAAAAGGGGAATTACTAACTTAAACAAATCCCTCACATTACTTTTCTTCATCATTCTTGGAGGAGAGCTTGTGTCCTGAGGCAGTGGCGTTGCATTTGCATGAATATCACAACATTTATTTCTTTTTTTTAAATGTGGTACATTGGTCCAACTGTCTGCGTTCTCTGTTGTCTCAGCCTTGAAGGTTGGCACTAATGGCATAGGACACTTTATATAAGGTAAGGTCGAGATCAACCTTTAGCTTTAATGAGACAACAACTAGCGTAAGCAAAGTTGAGGACTTCGGCTAAGAAGCTCTGCAATTTCGAAATATAAAAACTGGATGTTGGCATAAAATCCTGCGCAGCATTGGAAACACACTGCCTGATCTCACTTGCAAATTTGAAGTGCGTTTTTATGAAAGTGATGACAAAAACCCCTAACATCACTCCCTCTGTGTATATGCATGCAGAAAGCATGCAACCTTTTGTGATATAGAAAGTGTTCGCTCTCCATATTATCTCTCTAAATGTAATCTGAGTGACAGACGGATTTGTACATGTAGGTGAAAAGCAAATATAACCCAGAGTGCAATTTCTTCCTACTTGTGTCTGGCTCATTGCAGTATTCAGAGAGAGAAGAGGAGTGAGAGGCCCTGTGTTAAGTGTCTTATTAGTGGGAAATGACTGCAGTGTCAGACGAGCCCAAGCTGTCACAGTGCACCCATCATTAGAATAAGCATGAGAAGCTCTTGTCGTGGATGGAATCACATTTTAATCCCCACCACATTATTACTGTGGTGAGGAAGGTCAGCTCTCAGGCACATTTAAGCAGGAATAAACCCCCTTGAGAGCTTATGATAATGTCTTCCCTCAATGGGAAATATTGGTCATATTTTAGTTTCAAGCTTTTTGTAGAATACGGCACGGCTAATGAAGAGCCTAATGTAATGCAGCTGTGCGGGCCGCCATGGTAACCATGAATAATTCAGCCTACTTGTTCTTTGGTTTCCTGGTCTCAGGAGGGTTCTGCCTATATTGTCCATTATGACAGGCCATTATCCAGCCTTCAGCCTGCTAGCTCTCAGATGGTGCGCAGAGCCCATTTGTTACCGCTCTTGCCCCTGGTAACCTTCAACCAGCTGGAGAGAATGATTGAGACTATACTGTTATATAAACATGAGAGCAAGAGGTGCAAGAGGCAAGAAAACGAAGAGACCCCTCCACACCGGGGATTTCAAGGAGGCCTTTCCATTTCATTACAAGTGCATATTACATCTGCCTCCAAAGCCATCAGTTACTCTTTGAATACAAATTGCACCTACAGACCACTATGATATATTAATGTGCATCGTGCATGTTCCATTTTGAACCATGGTAGAAGACGCTTTAAGCAGAAGTACCAATACCACAGTGTAAAATACTCACACTACAAGTAAAAGTCCTGCACTCAGAGTGTTATTTAAAGGACCAAGTGTGTAGGATTTAGTAGAATCACACTCTGTATTTGATGATTACAATGTCGACTCACTCTCTCCTTCATTGGCTGAGGACTGAAAGTTACCAGACCGCTGTAGCCCCCTCCTCATCTCTGCTTGAGGCTATGTTAGCCGCTGCTACCATAACACACCCAAATCTCCAACCAAAGTGTCAATGATTGAGTTGCATTCTGGGCAATATTAATATATACTATATATATACATTATTTATTATATCCTTTAATGTTGTACGTGTTGTTGAATCAATAATAACGTATCATATTTTATGAAAAGACCTAGGTTTTATTAAAAAAATCCTTTCTTTTAATCAGTTTCCTGAATTCTCTTTTAAGCACTTTGTTAATTAATTAATTGCTTAATTTTTAAGCTTATTAAATGTGAGGATTTGGTGCATTCTCATACACATGACATTTAATGAAATATCTCTAGATTTTGAAATGTTAGTTGGACAAAACGTGAAAATCTAAAGCGTCTATGGGCTCTTATAAACTGTGAATGGCATTTTATCACTATTTTCTTTAAACATTTCATAGACTGAAAGACCCATTGAGAAAACAATCAGCAGATTAGTTGAGGAAAATAAATTTTTAATAGCAGCCCTGAAGTGCAATATTTAATTATAATTATGTTATTATAAATTGTAAATGCTCAAGTGTACAAGTGAATACTGCAGCAGAGTACAAAGTGCTTTAGAATTTACAATACTTGAGTAAATGTACTTAAAGCTGGTTTCTTGTAGCCGCCCCTTCAACATTTCATTCACGGCGAATAGCAATGTTCAATTCACTTCCTATGGATTAAAGTAAAGATGGAGCATTGGAATAAATTCAAGAGTCTAAAAGGGAATTACTTGTGTGATTGTAGTTCGTCTGGAATGTAGTGAGTATTGGACCAGGCCAGTTGAGGAGGTGTGATGCATTTGATCTAGTCATTAAGATGGGCAGGGTGCTCTGCGCCCTGGTACCTCAGCCATTTCAAATCAATGCCTGTGGCTGGTCTTAAATCAATGAGCGTGTTGCATCTCAGAGACTCATCAGTGGGCAGTCCCCAGAGAGCCTGGATAGCAAGGAAGAAGGAGAGGGAGATAGACATTGGGAAAGAGGAGGGAGGGAGGGAGGGGGGAGGTACACTCTTAGCTGCTGACCTCCGTAATTACCCTGTGCTACAGCCTGAATCCAAATGTGATCCAATTGAGATAATTGCCTATTGGAAACACCATTGAACCTTGCTCCAGTCACAGCTCTCAGTGATCTCTGCCTGGACAATGCTGAACCTCTGTCGTGCTGTGGCTGAGCTGCTGCTGTGCTGAGGCCTGATATTTAGCAGAGGAGTGAATTGAGACTGATGTTTGTGTTCTTGTGATTTCAGCCCAGCCATTGTCCCAAGGGCATGGCAGTGTAATCAGGGCCGTGATAGCATCTCTTGGGGGGGGGGGGGGGGAGTGGAAGAAGGAGGAAGCAGAGCCTGTGGGCTGATCCAGAGGGCAGATATATTTATCTAGGTAATGAGAGCCCAAACACTGTGGCTCTGTGGGGAGGGCCGGGGACATGGCCTAGTGCGCTGAGAGACCCGCCAATGCCATGGCGGCGTGGTCCCCGTGCTGCTCATTAAACTTCCATCAGTGTGTGGTCACCATGTTCCTGCCAGGCCTCCAAAGTGCCCGTTATTAATTCATGAAAGCACACCGCACATGTGATTGAGTCTGGCGAGCAGTGAAGCATTGAGGCACGAGAGATGGGGGAAATATTGTCTGTGTCTGAACACCCAACCCTCCACCAAACCCCTCCCACGCTTTCCCCCTGGCAGTGTGCCCTTGAAAAAAAAAGAAAAAAAAAAAAGACAGAGACAGAGACACAGATACACTATGTTGTAAAACATTAATAGCCACTGCTGCAGTTTGCCTACAGCTGGAAAGAGAGCAATGCAGGTCATGCGAGCGTGTGTGTGTGTGTGTGTGAGAGCACATTTTTGAATGTATACGCTTTAGGATGCAAATGCATGTTTTGAGCCCATTTGCTTTAGTGTTTTATAAATGTGGAGGAGTTGGGTTGCGTATTGTGTAAGACATTCTGTTCGAATATATTACCAACAAACGCAGCGTTGTTTTGGGATGTGATGCTTGTATATATGGTGAGCCAGCCACTTTTATCTTTGCTCCACAGACGCGCTCTCTAAAGCTTGTGTTGGGAGGGCCGCTTTTAAAAAGGAGACAGTAAATTGGCCTGGATATGGATTGTTGCAATTGAATTTAAAACATTAGCTCCAGGATAATAAGGGTTGCTATAGAGAAAATCTAGGAAATGCATTTGGTCGTTAGAGCATGGAAGGATGGGACTAATGGCGTACGGGGGTGGGCTGGGGGAGGAGGCAAAAAAACGATGAAAACCCATTTTTAGGATGAATGGGTTATTTCAGGGAGAGAGCGAGGAAGAGAAGGGGAGAGAGAGAGAGAGGAAGTGAAATAGAAAAGGGGAGACGGCAAGAGAGAGGGGTGCTACATGATTTCAAATTAACCATTATTGTAGGCTGTGACATGTATTATGTCTCCTGAGGCTTCGAATCTTGAGCTCATTTTCACGGAGAAGAGGGGAATAAGAGTCCAATGTCACAGTTTGAACGTGTACAGCTGGCTTGAGCTCCTCATCTTACGGCCAATTATAACTCCTCTTCTTCCAAATCCTTACCACAGCTCTCCAAGGCAAATCTCACCATGCATAGCTTATTGTTAGCCTCACTCGATGTCCAATTAACAGAATGTTCCTCTCACTCCCTCCCCCTCCTCCTGCCGTGGAAAAATAAGACACTGACAAGTAAAAGTGTATTTAGCTGCAGCAGCCTTCATCGATGTAATGAAAAGATAACAGCGGTGTAATATTTAGGTGTTATTATATCTGTGCGAGAAAGAGCAGATCATAACTGTAGAATAATTTCCTGATATAGACATTTTGTTGCTATCACAAGTGGGATGTTATTAGCACCCTTCTTGTCCTGTTTGTATCATAATTAAAATTACACATCAGAGATCTTAATAATGTATCTATGCCTTGCATCAACAGTATTTTAATAGTATCTTAATTACTTCTGTACGATCGTTCATAAATCAACAGTTGATTTCTGCTTTTCTGACACAGCTTGAGCTCCGTCCTCTGCGGTATAAGCCTCATGTTATGTATCTCCTCAAGCTCATCTCGTAATTAGGCTTTGGGAGAGACCAAAGATTGGACAGAAAATGAAAATGACCTTGTCCTAGCCTGAGAGGAAGACAAAAAAAAAACTCTGCGTCAGCCTACCTTACATGGCTAGTCATGCAGAAAAGACCAAATGAAAACTGTTGAGAGAAAGAGAGAGACAGAAATGTTTGACTAGTTCTTATTAGCTTGTGTTTACCGTCTTAAAATATGAGAGGCTGTGGTAATAATGAGCTGCTGTCCAGCCCAGGAGCATCTCTGTCACATTTCATTAGTGTGTGTAATTAATAAGACGTGCTGAAAAAGGGCCCTTCTTGTATTAATAGCTGCATTAAACTGCAGTGTTTATGATATCATTAGGGCAGTATGTGGTGTCATTATCAGATGGGTGGAAAATGTAACACATAATACAGAGAGGTTTAGGCTAGTGTGAAACAAGCCATAATTATTGCTTGAATTTCATTAGAGACATGATTAGCTATTATTAGGTGTTTTGTCTGTGATATTAATTAAATGGGGATGTTGTTGTTTGCCGGCGTATGCAAGTGCATCAGCCCCATAGGACTCACCCCCCTGCTGTCCACTCTGATTACCCTGTTATAGATACAAGATATGGATACAGCATTGCAGCCAAAATGGCGTAAGTACAGTGATTAGATGTCCGTATCTCCTATTTTATGGTTATGGTTTATTCTAGGAACAAGGGTCATGATTCTGTTAATTGATAACTTGGTGACGACTGTCACCTACATATGATGGGTTTATCATCATAGATTAACTGATCTGTTTCCGCACAGTCATGACATCAACAGGCTCAATTGACCCAGTAACTGTGTTTTTTATTCTACCTTGCAGTATCGTTGACAATCATGAGAAACCAAAGTCACTGTGATGCAATACCTACCGACTGTTACAGGCGTACTGATCTTTTCTAAACTTTCCAGAGCTGGTAAATCAAAGTAAGTGTTTCCCAAGGTAAAATTGTAGTGTAAAATTCTTCTTCCAGGATCTCTGCCAAAAAAAAAATACTACACATTTTGACCACATGCTACTGTACTGAGCATTAACTGGTAAATGTTTCCACAATAATTGATGTTATAAAGTACCGTTTGGGAACTTGGCCAAATGTGACAAGCAGGTAGAGACTGCATCCGGATGTAACATTAGACACTAGATCCCTGTGTACAGAATGATATAGTTTTGGCACTTTTTAAGTTTCACCTATTCACACCGTCATAAAACCACAAGCCTTCTTCAACTTGCTTCATGAGTCTTCTTTAGCAACAAACACTATTAACAGATTAAGCACCAGGGTCAAGCCAGTCACTATTATTAGCTGAGTTTGTTTGGGTTATGTTATGTAGCCCAAAAGAGAAAAGGTGCATGTAATCTACAGCAGTGGGTGCCAGCCTTGAGGTTATGAGACAAGTTAATTCCTAAACAAGATAATAATTTATGTCTCATGTAATACTGTTTAATTCTTCAGGCCTTTTAAATATTCAAATCCAATGACATGAGAAGGGAAAATCAGTTTTAAGTGAACTGCTTACAACTCATACACATGCAAACCACGACAAGGGGGGACAAGCCGTACACCATGGACATGACTTTTCTTTTGACTAAACACCCTTTTCAGCTCCTCCAAGGAACGATTTCTTCACCTTCAGAGTGAAAGGTGAACAGTATTAGCTCACATTTACCGCAGCTTGCAGAGAAGCGTGCTCTCTGCCAGCAGAGCAGAGATTTAGCACAGCCAAATGTGTGCGAGCAGGGCTGCTGCCCAGGATGAGCCATTAGCAGACCTCTCTGCCACTCACAGGTCTCACTGGGCAGGCCAGATGTCATGCTGGCTCTGGTAATGTTACATATCATGTACATTTTGGTTACATTATAAAGTAAGACATATATTCATATGTTGCAATGCTGCGCTTACATTTTAATGATCTAAGAAAATTTACTGCCTGAGAATCATTGAGTGTCAAATTGCTCCTCCAGACAGTCTGCTACCTTTCTAGGATGCAGGACTTCCTGTAGAAGAAGGACATCTGTGTTATATGTGTCAGAAATGTGTTAGTAATGTAGCTGCAAAGACGCGAGGGGCGCTGTGGAGGAGCAAGTCCCACTGGGAGACAGATGGCAGTGGCCACAGAAGTACGAGGCGGGTGCTGGCTCTGCACATTCACTGTAGGGCCTGATCTCAACACCTCACCCCTTTCGATTAATCAAGCCTGCCTTAGTTATTTAAGGCCCCCGATTAATCATGCAAGATAACTGAGGTGATAGATTAGGGTTAAAGGAAAGTTTGGGGATTTGAAGATAAAAGGCTTTATTCAGGGGTAGTCTGGCACTGCAGCCAACAATCATCTGACCAAGAGGCTGCAATCAGGGTTTCAGGGCCTTTTCATCAATTAATTCACATATCCATCACTGGGACAAATTGTCTTTGGTTGTCATTAGTAATGCGATATTTGGACTCAGCGTGTCAGTGCTGTGTGACCATATACAGACAGATCAGGATCACAGACCACAGAATGCACTTAATTTAACTCTCTTTCTTGGTAAGATGGGAATGATACTGTAGCTGGTAATGAGGAGGTGTTAACATGAGGGAGTGCCCTTTTTAAATTCCCTATGAAGAAACGACACTAAACCTTCTTTAAATGATTTTTCTTTTTAATCCGAGGTGGCGTGAGTGTTAATTCGTTCTGATGAAGAGTGAAGATGAAGTGTGGCAGCAAGAGCCTGAGAGTAGTGCTCTTCAGACCTCTTCAGTGGTAATTTAACTGCTGTATGTGAGAGGATATGCATACATCAACACTCAACACCTCAACACTTGCAATTGGCGAGGACTGGGGGAATGTGTAAGTGTGTGTGTGTGCGTGCGTGTGTCTTTCTGCAGCTCAGCAGAACATTGGCATTGAACCTGCACAAGGAGCCATCAGAATAACATTTGAGTCCCTCGAGATGTGAATGATAGCTGATGTTAAGAGTTGAGAAATCAAGGTTGCAATTACTTGTGTTTATGAAAGCGTGTTTCATGCCTCATTGTGTGTCAATAAGAGGCTCGTTTAAGCAGCAGGTCTTTCAGTGTAATCACAGCATTAAGTTGTAGCGAATAAAGTGTGTGTTGTTCATAAGCAGGCATTCCCTATGCACTGCAATAACAAGTCCTTGGTTTGCTAATGAGCGTCTAAAGTGAGACAGTCTGGTGTGCTGTTAAATGGCAGAGAGAGCTGTGAGGATCTTATTCTAACACTTAAAGCTGACATGATCTTCCGTCTTTACTCCTGCCAGCTGCTCTTTGCTCCGACAGACACAAGCACATTTCTCGGAAAGAAGATTCTGGTTGAGCCATTTACCTGCCAATCAAAAGCAAAGGGGTCATCCCCCTCAGGGGGGGGTAGCATGCTCTCACAGCCTCAGCTCGTCAAGCACCGAGGGTCTCCAGATGAACCTTGCCGCATGTGTGTTTATGTAGGATCATTTGAGCATGTCAGCGCACAGCGAGTACACCACGTCTATAAGGGGCCACAGTTAAGTTTACACTAATTAATGGGGCTGAACTTTTCAAAGCAATGCATAGCTTTCCTAGCAGTAGGACAGAATTCTATATTTAAATCGTAGATGCAGCAGGTTTATTTACAGCTGGGAACATTATCCAACACATTCTCATTTTGCTGAATCCAAATGAAAACTGCCACCTGAGTGCACAGATTGGAAGACTTGAGGGATACTTGTTTCTTCCTTTTATAAATATATATGCAAGATTTTACTTAAGTAACATCAGCAGAAAACGCTTTCCCTTTCAGTGTTATACTATCATGCGCATTATCAAAAATAATGTATTAACCTTTACGGCTAGTTTAATGTGTCACCATACTTACGATTTCATGAGATGATCATACTTTTATGTACATTTGTAAAGCTAATAGTTAGAACCACACCATTTAATGTGCTGGCAGACATCGTCGGCCAATATTAGGTTATTACAGATGTTGATAAGCAACAAGAAACTACAGAAATGCCAAAGTATGTTCACAGTTATTCAGGATTAGTGTAATCATTTACAATTTGTTTGTCTATGAGAGAGTACTTGCAAGGTCTTGGGATTCATATAAAAAATATATTTGTTTAATTATTATACATTTATATTAAAATAAAACATAAATTTGACTAATAATAATAAAAAAATACAGATATATTGTTGAATCCTTTTGAGGCTTCAAATCTAACTAAAGCTGTATGTGCTGCTGTTTCTGCTGGATGTGGATGTTTGGGTTGAAATCTTTGGCACGACTGTATTTTATTTATGGTTTAATTATGATTATTGTGTTATCTGTCTTACACCGTCTGTAACTCATTGTTATTGCTGTCTATCTTGGCCACAACACTCTTCTTGCGTTAAGATCTTTCTTTTTTTTCTGGTTTAAGCTTTATATTCTTTAATGTACAGCACTTAGAGTAGAGTAACTGTACTCAGTTATTTTCCACTGCTATATATACATACTGTGTACGAAAGGCAGTATACACATATAGAAGGATACTGTGACATTTCACAATAGCAGTCTAATCTGAGCTAACACTTTTAAACAATGTAGCACCTGATTGTTGGCTTATCCCGGGGCCTGTGGTTACTGAGGCCTGTCGTCCAGCCGGTGCCCTGCTCTCTTGGGGCTGTAGTGAAGCATTACAGCTGGGAAGGGAAAGGGGAACTGCCAGCTGAGAGGGGTGAAGTGCGCAGCAGTGGAGAGGGGTGCTGAAATTTGTGCTCTCATAAGACTCTCTCCCTCTCCCCTTCACAGCAGGGCCCTGTTGCCACCTCCCCCTCAGCCTGTCTCCCCCACCACTCCTCCCACATGACAGAGGAGCCGACGGAGCAGCTGGGGTTAGGGATACTTGTCAGCAGGGCGATCGTGTGTCCTCTGAGTCTGTCCCCTGTCTGTCTCATAGCCACGTCGACTGACAGCCAGCATCAGCTGATTATCGCCACTGTGGCAGTAAAAGAAACCCACTTTGGCAGTGACAGGCTTATGACCTGCAAGACATGCTCATATTGAGTAACCAGCACTTCATCTGGAGGCTCAGGCTGTGTCACCCTAGCCTTGAGAACACACTACTGGGCAGATAGTCTGACACATTAGCAATCTGTTTAAGGTTAAAGGATCAAATCATAGGCACGGTCGTAAATTGCATCTGTTACCCGTACAAGATGTTTATGTGTTTGTACGCTGTAATTGAACTTTATTGCTTTTTGGATACACACCGCAGAGAGATTGTAGCGAGCTGATGTGATTCTAATCATATCTACAAAAACATGTCTAATAGATCATTAACCAAAAGGTTTACTCATCATTAAACCAGTGCTTTGCTATGTTTGAATAAGTTATATTGCTGACCAAAGGCAAGTGTGGAAACGACGGTATATGAGCAAGGCACTCAGAAAAGTTATTTTAATCCCTCCTGACCAGTCGTGCTTGGTGTTTGTGTATTTTGAGAATCTCTGAGAGGTTAACACCCCCTGTGCTCAGAGGCTCAGACAGACTACTGGTGTCTGGTATCAAGCTGAATTAAAGCTATGTCAACACATTCAGTCAGCCAGGCTTACATTACAGAGGCCCCCCCATTCGTCTCTTATCTGAGGCACATACATAAAGTCAGCTACATTGCACGCACACACCTACAAACACACACAAGACATTCCACTGTTTATTCTCTAAATATACTTTTGTATTGAAATTTAAATGAGCTTCGGAAATCTTTCTATTGTTTGCCGTGAGGACATGTTTGTCTTGTTTACAATGCGCGGAGATTAGAAAGCTCTGAAAGATATTATTTATGGATGGAATCAAATTAAAAGTCTTGTGCTTGTACCCAAAAGCATCAGCATGGATTTCAATTATTAAGAATAGGTTTTTGAGGTTGTGTGCAGGCTGAAGTATTGTTTGAGAGTGGCAGACATTATAACTTTTCCTTCCTGACTGAGTGTGTCACCAGCCTCGGGGCCCTCGTGCTGCAGACTAACAGTAACTGACTAGCTCGGGCTTATTCTGTTATGTAAAAAAGCCTGGCCCAATGGGAGCAGCAGACTGCTGCCTGCCCACCCGGTAAAGTCAGCGTGAGTGAAGCGACGTTGATGTTGTCCTCAGACTCCTGTTGTTCTGTTGATTGCCTGTGTGTGCGGCTTGTTAGGCTGCTGAAAGTATTGTGTTTAGCCCCAGAGATGGTGGCTTGAAGGTGACATCTGTCTGGGAGGTAGAGGGGAGAGGAGAGTGCTGCGCCATGCTGCTATAAATACGCAGCGGCCGTGACAGCTCACAGAGGAAGCAGCTGAGAAGAGGAGCTTTGCTATGCTGCATACCTCCTAGTGACCCTGTCACTTCCACAGAGGTCTTAATTATTCTGCACTGGCAGCTCCTCTCTGCTCGCTGCTGAAGCTGTGACACAGAGGGCCTTGTCAGAGGAAAGGGCCACACTGTTCTCTCTAACATACTGCACCCACAGAACATGTAAACAGCAGTTTGGTTCAGTGTATTAACACAGTAGTCCCTATACAAATCTGTCATTTAGGTCTTAAATTAGTATGCCCCTGTGTACTTCAGCACACTTTTTTGGCAGACTGATGCCATTTATCCTGCGATTATTTTGTACTTACTCTTGAGACTGCATGCTGACACACACAATTTGTCATATTTTGGCTCACAATTACTGCAGCAGCTCTGTAACTTCTGTTATGTGTTTTCTGATATTGCAATTTCATATTCTTTGTTCCCTCTGTATTTATTTGTATAAACCCATTACTCATGATTACACCTATTTACTCTTACAAGCTTTTTCTTGTACTGCGTTCTGTCGCTACACAGTACAGTTTCTAATCTTATACTCAGGGTTGCAGTCCATAAAACAAGTCATATTTTAGCATAGTGTGAATGACCTCTGTTACCCTGTGAATGACGCTCGTGGCCTTAATGGCTGGTGCTGGTATGGAGGTACATCTTTATCACCTTTGAAAGCTTAATAGCAACTTATAAATGGGGCTAGTGTTTCCACACTCAGGTTTCAGTGTGGTCAAGGTCACAATCTAGTTCCTGTTACACATGCAAAAAACGTACGCACGTACACAACAGTGACGCAGTGTACAGTACACACACACACACACACATTTCAAATGTTGTGTATTTTTTTGTTTGTCTAGAACTAGAATATATTCCAGGAGTTTAATTTTTAATTCTCCTTTGCCTGATTTAAAGTATCTCATAATTACCCCATTCACGCCCTTGTACATCACATGACACCAGACAGCCCTTTTGCTGCGTTTTCAATTTTGCTCTACATTGCTGGCAAGATAAGTGCCCCCTACTCACCCTGAAATAATTCTTCATGTTGTTCCTGCAGAGCCATAACCAGGACTCTGCCCTGACAATGACAGATACTGTTGTGTTGCCTTTATCTGGGCCCAATTGTCCGCTTATGCATGAGTGTGTGTGTGCAACACTAACTGGCACCAGTGGATAGATTACCTAATACAGTCCAAGCACGTTATTAGACCCCAGGGCGCTGGCTAAGTCACTCTGAGTTCTGTTTCTGGCCTTTTAATTATTCATCAAGGTATTGCCTGGGATGTAACCTCAATTACTGTGGGCTGCGGGGCTAGGTCACGTGTTGTTAACACTGCGCTGTGATCAGAGCCACCACAGGGAAGGCTGCCAACGGGAAGAAGTGCTCTGTGGCTTGGCACTCCACCCACCACCACTGATTGGCTCACATTTATCAGGATGCTGGCTGCACTGAGGGCAGGGAGGGGAGGGGCATTCCTCAGATTCCCTGTAGCCACAATGGGGACAGGAGGATGGTGTAAATACTGTAAATCAAAGCTTGATTGGTGTGATCAGCGTAGTGCGAGCAGGCTGAAGGAGGGAGGAGGACGAGGAGGAGAGGGGAGAAACAGCTGAAGGTTTTAATGAGGAGAGGAGGGTGAGATGTGAGCTCTCTCTCTCTTGGGCCCACCTGTAGTGCGCAGACAGGCTGTGCACCTGCAGTCCTGGAGCCCTCATCATACAGAGCAGAGGGGGGAGAGAGAGAAACTGGCAACCCAGCAACACTTGACAGAAGGACACCGGGATGAGAGGCTGGTCTGATTTGAGTGGCTGGAAGGTGCCAAAACTAAGGACATTGCCTATCACATGCTCTCGGTTTTAAGAGTTGTCATGTTGAAATTATTTTTCACTCTTCATGTTCAAAAGAGAAGCAGGACTTAAACTCAGTGTTCCTGCCTCTCAATTTACACCTTTAATACTGCATCTGCATACATCAAGTCGAAACAACCAGAGCTGAATTTTCAGACTTCTCCCAGACTTGGTGAGAGTGATCAGACATCCCATTTCTCAGCTGATTGGTGACGATCACGTGTAGCCATCCTCTTTGCCTGCGTCGCTCTGACAACCATGCCATGCATATCCAGGTAGTGATAATGAGAGCTGCTGTCATGGCGATCTATGACTAACAGCAGTTTCACGCTGTGTTAAATCAGGACTGCTGCCTTGTTAGAGTCTGCTCCCTCAGGCCACACCTACCTATACCATCTGATAATGAGGCCTCCAAATCTCACGAATTAGGACGTAAAAAGATGGTTATCATGAGGTGACAAATGTACAGATATTTTTACCGACTGTGTTATCGCCACACGCCCTCACAATAGCACAAATAACCCACCGTCCCTTGATATATCACTGTGGTGATCCAGTGTGACACCTGCCAATTCTGCAGCTGTGACAACAATGCACTGCTTAAATATACAGTGCATCGCTGTGAGGATTAGGCCGATCATTGATTCACTGAATATCAGAACAACAGTTTTTATAACTGATTAATCATTTCAGTCATTTTTGATAGTGATAAATATCTTTTTTAAAGCACACACACTATTCCACTGACCTACAGGTGGTGGTAATGAGCCGAGAGGCACAGCAATGCGCCAGCAAAGGCAGGAAAGAAGAAGACTGCAGGTTCAAAAATGGATGTAAGTGATGCAGCTTTAAATCTTTAAACAGAAATACATCTCTGCAAATGTTGTATGAGGACGGGATTGTAACTAATGTGTTTTCTTTCTTTTTTTTGGCCTTTACAAGCTTTATTTGATAGAGACAGCTAAAGAGTGACAGGAATGTGTGAGAAAGCGATGGGGAATGACACGTGGAAAGGAGCCACAGGTTAGAGCTGGGAATCTTTGCCCAAACCCATCAGGGACCTGATGGAACCCTGCGGGTTCGGGCATAATTTTTATCATTTGAATCGGGCTCGGTCCGGGCACGGGCTTGCGTTATGTCTTGCACGGTAAATGAGCGATCATGTGACGCGTATTGATCTGCGCGAGACAGGTGCAGAAATGGATGCTGAGGAGGTGAAACGGATGCCATATGCGCACATTTGAATAACGTCAGGCTGCAAACGGGTTCGGGCTCTACAAAGCTGTCAATCAAAACGAGCTCGGGTCGAATTCTATCGGGCCTGGGCCGGGTTGGGCCTAACTTCTAAGGCCCGTTTCATGCTCTACCACAGGTCAGATTCGAACCATGGGCTTCCACAGCAAGGACTGAGCCTTCGCACATGGGTTTGTGTGTTGTGTGTTTTCTTAGACGTTATGGATACACACAATGCGTTTTAATGAGCAACACTGAATATAAGCAATATATAAGAAAAGAATAAACTCCACAGCGCAACCTTTAAATATCTTTGGGATTACAAAGCAAGCGATTGTCAACTGGAGTCTTTCATAATTATTATCCGCATGTTTGACAATAAATCTACAGATTACTCTCTCCTTTAAGTCGTTAACAGTGTTGTCTAAAAATGCTAATCACTATTTCCTAAAGCCCATGTCGTCAAATTGCTTGTTTTCCCCTATCAACACATCAATTCAATATCAAAACAAAGAAACTGAGTAAATCCTCACAGCTCGGAAACTTTGGACTGTTACTTCATACTTACAAACGACTAATCAGTGATCAAAAGAGTGGCTGATTATTGGTTTGTTTTATCAACTGATTGATTGAATAACCGTTCCAACTGTTGATGAAACTATCAATACTGAAAAATAATCAATAGCTGCAGCATGAAACATTACATCAACATGTCTGGAGACAAACAGTGTCTGAGCTGCAGCTCCTCTGATGTGATGGCGTATGTATTGCGTTACACCCAGAGGAGATGAGCAGATGTCTCGGAGAAGTGCTACCAGAGCTCCAGAAAGTCCATCCTCGTGGGGGTCAGCAGACAGGAAGCAGCTCCAGATGGGACATCCTGTGTCATAAATATTGTGTGAATTGTGCTGCTTATAATGGCACATGCCTACTGCTATGCTTCTCGACTAACCTTGACCATGAATTTACAAGTATGGACATAAATTGTGGCAAATGATTTAGAGGCCGCAAGAGTCTTCAGTGAAACATGTGGACAATGTTAAGAGTTGTTCCCTGTGAATGACATATTATTTTAACCCCCCCCCCCCCCCCTTACATAACTGTATAGACTTACATTTTTCTCATTAGAGTGACTGTAATAACTAGAGTCTATTCTAGCTTTTCTCCCTTATTAGTTTTTATCTTGCAGTTTAATTATGTCTTCCTTCTAAAGGTCTTGTTTAGATAATGCAGTAGCTGCTAATTAACCAGCTTGCCCTCCCACTTGTAGCTAAGGTCACGATATTGCTTTGTTCATGTTGATCCACCAGCTAAGCCATAGCGCTCTGCTTTCCATTACGCTTAAAACCAGAGAACGCTTAAGTAAACCTACAAAATGAATTCTGGGGCAAGAAATGCAAACGCTGTGCGAGCCGTGTGAGCTGAGTGGATTATCTATAGCTGCAGTCCTGCTGCTTCTCTGGGATGGTGCCTTTTATTATGGAGTGTTTTATTGCTGCAAGGAGTAAAGCTGACAAGGAAGAGGCAGCTATAAAATGAAGCCTCCCATTCTTGGTCATCTGCCATCTACTATGAAATCTCTGCAGTCTGTATGCACGCGTGTTCATCTGTACTGCATGTGCATGCGGGGGATTGATGTGCATTGTGAGCTTGCTTGTTTGTTCAGTTGTTATAAGATGAGGGGTTTCTAGAATAAATAAGGAGTCAGTGATTACTCATGTGTCACTGTAATCTACGAGGCTCTGATACCTAATCTGTCCTGTGCTCCAACTACGAGTGCGTACGGGGTAGAACAGCATCAGGAGGAAGTTTGAGAAATGACTCATTTTAATGTGCTGCCACATCTGTTTTTTGGGGGCTGACAGAGTTTTGGCAGAAATAAAGTGTCCCAAATATTTTTTCCAGATCCCACAATGAGCTAATGGTCTCATCCATAAAACAACATCGGAGCAGTGCTGTATGTCTGTGTTTGCTTTACACCTCATATCTCAGTTAGTCCAAAACATCAGGAGCAGGAGATACAGCTTCTCTGGGTCCCACCTACTGACATTTTTCCAAGCTGTGTGTGTGTGTGTGTGTGAGATAGCGTGTGGGATAGCATGTGGATGACCATGTTCACATGCTTTACAGTGGAGAGCAGCGGGGATCAGTGGAAGCACAGCGCTGACAGGTTTGACCCATACCAAAGCCCTCTGTCATTACAGGGATCAAACTGTTCAAGGCCACAGATTTGACCTCACACTAAAGAAAAATGCTGTGCCTGCCCTCCTCTCTTATACAAGTAAGGTTACATGATCAGGCCGTTTCAGTGTAATTTTGGCTGCTTGACATGGTCCCTGTCGTTAGGAAATTGAGTGTGCTTAAGTGTACACGATGCGTGCTTTAGTAGATCTCAGCATGACTACTGTTCATGTAGAAAACACCCTGCGAGGCTTGAAAAATTGCCCAGCATCTATAATTTTACCCTCATGAAAATTATGCAGATGCTTATTTTTTATGAAATTACTGTATTACTCTGCAATATTTTGCATATAGATATTAAATCCCTTCTACTTTTATTCTACCGAGACTTTTTTTTTTTTTGGTTGCATGGCCTTTGGCCAAAACACTCCAGTCTGGCCTGGGTGTTTTACGAAGGAAAAAAAGACAGATGGGTACAATGTAAGTGCTCTAAATGTCTTCCAAAACAGCAACAACTTGATATGAGTTTTTAATAAGTTACATTTATATACTAGAGTTTGTTTTGCCAAATATGTTTGGAAGGAAACATAATTGCTGGTTTGTTTACGTGCACCACTGACGATTTTTCCAGTAAAGGAAATACACCCTTTTTATACCGCACAGAAGTTATAGGGAGGAGTTCAGTTGATACAGGAGACTGAGGTTTACATACAAGTGTGTTTTAGGCCACGAAAACACTTTGCCTATGGATAGTGAAAGATTGTGGTTTTGGTCAAATATTGTAAAATTAGACATGCCAAGTCGTGCATGTCAGCGTAGACTTTTTTTTATGTGCATTTAACCACAGACCACAACAGCTTTGAGTTCCTAAACATAACCATAAAAAAAATGGTCAGCCATGCTAGTGACTCTGACACAGCCTGCTAATGTGCTTACACTGACAGTTTTGCAGGTATTTCATCAAAAACACAAATATTACCTGAAAGATGAAGCTAGATGAAAATATAAGGGATCACCAAATGATTCCATGAATGTGTATCAAACAGTTGTTAAGACATTTAACCAAAAACCACAAATTTTCTTATATAAATAGTCAATTAGATGTTTTCACAAGTCAGGGGATTACTAAAATCAGTATAATTCATCTGAATGTCTGTAGAAAACTTAATTTCAACCTATCAAATAGTTGTTAAGATATTTCTCTCTGAACCACAGTGACATTACCCCACGGCTAGCACGGCTAAAAACTTTAATTATGCTGTAGTGAGTTGTTAGGAGCAGATACTGTAAGAAGCAAATTAAATTGGTCATCAGTAAATGTTATGCAGACACATGCAGCATGTCTTCATTATGTTGTTAAAACCATATTCGCTGTTAATTAGTTGTGTATACCCAGGAATCTCGGAGACATGGTTGCTCTTTTGTGTTTAGAAATGTGACTCAGAAAACCTGAAACTTCAGAGGATGACATTAAGCTGCCAGTGACATTCTCAGATAAAGGTAAGAAGTCAAAGTGACACCAGTGTGGTCCTTCTAATAACAGCCTGCAGAAACATATGAACCCGTCAGATGTTAAACAGTTTTTTTTTTCGAGCAGCACATCTGTTGCAAAGTCATATGTGTACGTACGTGTTTGTGTGTTTATGTTTTCTAACGGTAGAGGGGGGAAAAGGAAGGTGTCTGTTGCGAGAAAGCGTGTTTTCTCTCCTCTCTGCTTCTCTGATTACTGCTGTTTTGGCAGCTGACGCCCAGTAATGGAGACCTGGCTGTCAGGGAAATTTGTAGCTGTCTGCCGTAGAGCAGCTCTTCATTCCAATCAGCAGCTGTCAACCCAGCCTAGGCCGTTATTAATGACGGCCACTAACTGCCTCACAAATTCTCGGCACTATTTGAGAGCCAGCGTGAAATAAGGTTACACTCTCCCAGTGTGCTGCTGTGGGTTAATGGAGAGGTCTCAGATATCAAACGACTCTAGAAACTACTTCAGAGCCTTCTTTCGTTTTCAGGATCTCACACGTCAGATAAGTTTTTTTTTTTGTGTGTGTGTGATTAATGAATGCGAGCAATAATAAAAGAGCAAATAAAAGTTTTGTCCTTGAGGATACTTCAGCTGTTGGAACAATTTGCTCTTTAAGTCATTGTTATCATGCAGATGCCTGCATCGTCATGTCGGTGTGTGTGTGCATTGCTGAAGTAGTCACCCTGCTTGATTGACTGAGATAACCGCATCATAAAAACTTCTTTATATCCTTGTATGGTTGAGGTTGCACTAATAGAATTGTGTGTGAGGCCATAAATGCGACCGTGACAGAAAAAGCATGTGTTTGTCAGCTGTTAAACATGGGGCACGGGCATTCAGAACGGCACACTGGGGAACAGCTGCCATATAAATCACTCACCTTTGAAATGCTGCGATGAGCTCGCCGCCCTCACAATCACTCTACGGGTGAACAGAGGAGCGATTCAGGGCGGGGAGCGCCTGACACCGGGGGATGTGACACCACCTCCCATCTGCCCGGGCAGGCAGGGCAGCAAAGAACACCAGCGGACACCTCTCGCCAGGTTCCTCGCTTGCTTAAGCTTGCTTGTAACCCTGCTTCCTTTTTCACTCGAGGCAAAAACAGTTTCGGTGTGGTATGGCACCGCCCAGAAACACAAAGAATTTTTACCACAAGCTACTTCTCTACGTGGTAGCATTGACTCACATGGTTTCTGTCTTATCTTTCACCTGCCAGATTACTTATCCACCCTTTTAGGTTGATGAGTTACACCACAAAGAAGATTGATGCTCTTGGCTATTATGGGCCTTGTAAAAGAGGTAAGATTCCTTCCCTGTGACAGGTAGCAATTAAGTCTTAAAGAGGTGTAACAAGGTCCTGGATTATCCTTGTCAGAGGTCATAACAAAGAACAGCATGTCTCCTATTTGTGAGATGCTAGAGAAGGATAAAGTAGATGGAGTAGAGATTGTTTTTTGTCTGAACTTTAGTTCACAGATAATACTTATCTAAGGAATCTTGAGCCTCTAAGGTGCGGCTGTTTCCTACCCTCATTCAAAGGGACAATCTTTTCATCCTACCCCAGTCTGCAAAGGAATGCTCACACCTGTAGGACTTCACCCAAATGTGAAGCCTGTTGTGAGAATTCAGCAGGCCAAACCTTCTGCTAGCACATGCTGATCACTCCTCAGATAACAAGCTGTTGTTTTGGCAACAGCCAGACTATCTCAGAAATGATAGAGCAAAAGAAGGAATGATGATGATAATAATAATAGTCAGAGTCAGTTATATGAGGTGCTGGCGCCCTGGAGTCCTGCGGCTGTTTGTGGTTCATTAAGACCTGTTCTCCCTCTGCTTTAGCGTTGAGCCGAATTCCACAGTGTGTTAAGTTGTTTGTTAGTGGTTGTGTCGGTGCCGTCGAGGGTGGAGAAAGCGATATGTGTGTGAGTCAACAGCTCCACTGATCTAGGATTGAGGAAAGAGCCGTATGACACACAGCAAACCGCTCAACCACCTGTCAATCCGCGCGCTGTTACCACCCCACCCTGTGGGCACATCACTGGGAAACCGCTGACAATTACAGGATGCTGTAGATACTGTTTCTCTAGGAGGAGGAGGAGGAGGAGCGAACACTTCTTCAAGTATTCTGTGGTATTTGACTCGCAGTGTCAGGTTTATAATTTAAGTGCTGTTGCGTCAAGCGGTGGAGTCATCTTCCTCGGCTGTGACAAAAAAGTGGCTGGCAGAACAACACAAATCCAGATTTGATAGGTTTTCCTCGAGGAAATATAGCAACAACTACGGCTCATTAACACCCCCTCAGGTTTGTTCAGGACAATCAAGTAGTTTCACATAATCAGCTCAGCCTGGTTGTCATTCGCTGTCAATCAGTTTGACTACACAACAAATATAAGAGTGTGAAGTTTTCTCTACTTGTTCTTGTTCTACTTGTTTGTGGTGTAATCACAGTCAGACCTGTAACATGATCACACGTCGAAGGACATCAAAGAAGAGAGTGATGTGACAGAAGGTCACAGAGCCTGAGGCAGTGCTAGAAGGGTGAAGTGACACTTCACACCTGTACGTAGTAACACAACCTCCATGAATGTCGTGAACTTTTTTTTGTCATCGATTGATGGTAAAATCACAGCCTTTTTTTTTTGCAGCACAAATTCTTTTTTCCTAAATTATTTGTATGTACAAAAGTGCAACACGGTGTCGTTTAGTTCAGTTGGTGGAGCATCTGCCCCATGTACAAAGGCTCAGTCCTTGCCACAGCGGCCCAGAGTTCGAATCCGACCTGCGGCCCTTTGCTGCATGTCATTCCCCGTCTCACTCACCACATTCCTGATGCTTTTCAGCTGTTTCTGTCAAATAAAGGTCAAAAGGGCCAAAAAAAAAAGTGCAATGCGAGGAATCAACATGAAGACACGTATGACAAGACAAAAACACAGAACAAACCAATAAACTAGTGTGTCGGCATTCTAACATCAACTGAGTCTGCAGGTATTTCATTTGAAATTTGACCTGATGATGGTGCACAGATTAAATTAATTCAAGTCCATCACCACTTCAACCTGTTGTTGTTTAGATCACACACGTTCTCTGAATCACTCTCAGTTCCGGTAACTGGCACAGCGGGTGTGGTTGTGTGGTTTCACCTTATTTTATGTGCTCACTTGTTGGGTTGTTGATCATCTCATGTTATTCCGTGCCAAGTTTGTTGTTGTTTTGATTGTTAAACGCTGTTAAAAGTGTCTGACGTGACTGTGGAATGTTTGGTTTGAACAAGTCACAGTGAAGCGGCCTTTTTTTAATTGACAGTGGTGGATGCACCTTCTAATAATTATTGAGATATCTTACTCCTCCTCTCCTGTGGGAAGGGGAGGCGAGGTGTATTGGTCTGGTTGGTTGCAATCTGCAGCCTCACTGCTGCATGCCATTAAATCCTTAATTAACTTAACTTTTCTTTGTCTTGTGTGTGACAGTTAAAGTCTTTGGGATTTAGACTGCTGTTCAGACAAAACAAGCAATTTGAAAACTGTGGAAATTGTGACTGGTAGAGATTGTAGATTTTTCGCTGCATTCTGACATTTTATAGAACAATTAATTACCGATTAAATGAAAAAAAAATATCGTCAGATTAATCAGTAATGAAAATAATTGTTAGCTACAGCCCTACTAATAATAATTAGCCTCTACTTGCGGCACTGAATTATGTCAGGATTGGGTAAAATTATTATTTTTTCCAATTATGGCTGAAATTAGCTTCTGTATTGTTCCATATAATATATAATAAATGTCTTACATGCTTAATATAGAAAGGAGATTTATTTCTTTGTTAATTGACTTACTGAATCCTCTCCAGGGCAATAAGCAACACTAGGATCTGCTAAATCCATCAGCCTTTGTGAGTGTAATACCAGACTGTAAGGGGAAATGGTAAACCTCACTTTTGTACGTGTCAAACAAAACTTGATGAACGGCCATGAAGTCGCACAGCATTAAAAGTTCACTTTTCCCACGTCGCGCTGCCACAGAGCACGACACGTCTGCAGAACCACAAGACCATAACTCATGCACGCTCTATAAACTAATCACTTCCCGGGTTTCCTCACTCCGAGGCGAGACTGTTTCATCTCTGTGCAGATGAAAAATCTGGGGTTGTGAAATCTACACTCACCCATGTATCAGCTTATTCTTGAATACTCGATGGACAAAAAAAAAAGAGGGCGAAAAAAGTATTTCATGAGGGAGCTGTTACATTCACAGAGTCACTGTTCTTCTGTGCACTTTTATGGATCTAGTTTCAGATCCATGAAATGAGATGCCTCTGTCTGGGTAAGATTTAGACAGGGGTGTCTATAGGTGTCAGAATTGAACATCTGTGTGGCTTGGAAGTTGTTTTAGCTCAGGTCCCTCGAGGAAAAGTACAAGTTAATGGGCACTTTCTCAAGAAGACTGGTCTGAGTAACAACTATTTCAGTCCTCAGTGGATTTCACACTTCCATACACTCACATTTAAATCCATTTTCTTTGGATCACTTTGGAAGAGCAGCCAGGCCTCATAAGGTTGTTTCCACTGAGGACATTATGTTTTTTGAAATGAATGTTCTGACCAGTTTCTAGAAACACCACAGTGTCACAGAGGTTTTGAAAAGCGTCTTTCAGTCAACAGAGCAAAATGTAGGTCAATAACTGACTCAATGACACACTGGATTGTTAACACACTCCACATGATGCTCATACAAACTCCATCAGAAGACCTGCACGAAATGTAAGCCATGTTGACGTGTCATGTAAATAGTTTAATGACTCACCTCAAGGACCATGTAGGAGCTCTTCTGGAGCTTTCAAGCGTATAATGCAGAAGCTTCACGGATGAAAAATCAGATAAAACCTGGAGTATAAACAACATCTACAGTTTCATGTTAACTTAGCAAACACTTTGATGATGATGAAGAACATGTGAGGGCCTGAACAGCTACTATATCTTCATGTGAGATCGTCTTCGCTGAGTTAAAATGTGCTCCTCAGAGACACGTTAGAAAAGGCAAAAAAAAAAAATTATGCACAAAACATAAAAGTACAAAGACACGATCAAGGTGTTGAATTTTAGTCATAGCTAAGAACAATAACAGAGCAAAAACAGATCTGAAACTGAGCAGACCCCATGGGTTAAATCAGAGATTTAAAAACGCTTTGTTCTGTTACCTTCAATTTCAAAGCTAGATCTGGATCTGTGCCTGTTTAAGATCATTTGAGGTTAAAATAAAAATATTTTTAAGGCTAACGCTCATTGTGCCATAAAACTTAAGGGTTTTTTAAATGAATGTATTAACTACAAACATTAAAAATGTGAACCACAAAAGCCCATTAGTCAGTGTATTATTTTAGTCATCACTCCCAATGTCGACTTGTACTCAACTTTCACTTTAAATCCTCTGTGGCCTATGTAGACTAAATTGGCTCATGGATATCTGCCAGATCTTAAAATCAGTTGTAAAATTAACAGGAATCTAGAATGAAGATAATATAGCAGCTAATGTGTCTCTTAATCCTCATTAAAATTGTGGTAGTGATAAACCTTATTACAGCCAAGTCGTTTCATGGATTAGGTCACATTATTACAGCCCACATTTTCCTTTAAATGTGCTTCTGTGTTGAGAGTCACTCATGATGGAGAGAGCACTGTGTACTGCTCGTAGGGTTTTTCGTGACAGTGTCCATGATGGACTGTCATGCTGGCTCTGTAAAGAGGCGCCCACAAATATAGCAGCCTGTTTTTCCTGACAGAGTGTTTTGGGGTGTAAAACGTGGGTAAGAAAATGGATCATGTGCAACACACTGACAGAGTGACACCGTGGAGCCGAGGGAGGAACATCCGCCCATTTTATACACTGCGAGAGAACACTCAAACAAGGAAAGGAAAGCATGGAAATTAACAATTTTGTGGCTAAGCTATTAGTGGCTTTTTGGCTGGCAATGCTAAAGATGGATAGCTTATCTGACTTTAATAGCTGGCACAGCAGCATTAGTGCTGAGCTGGAGCGAGGAGAGGAACAATACGGCACATTAGAGGAGCAGCCAGCACATGCCAGAAACTGCTCCAGACTTCTAATTAGCATTCATTAACAGTAGGGGAAAGAGCGATTATGGTCTTTAAGTAGTGCATTAGCTAATGTTGCTTTTTCTCATGTCAGCAGATTTAAATAGGAGGAGTGTGCTGCCACATCAGAGCCCCTGCTTTGTGCTGACTGGGAGGTTTTGGTTGATGTTTGTGATGACCTTAAAATACACTGCTGCTGTTTGTTTACAGTAGTTATTACTGCTAACAAGGCTGCAGGCTCCGACAAACACGCTACAATCACAGCTGCTGCAGGGGCTTAGATGAACGTGTGACAGCCGTGATGCTGTTTTCATGTTTTTATGTTGATGCTTTACAGTCGTGCTTGACAGATGTAGAGGAAATGTAGCTTTCTGTGAGATCAATTAGCCTGATTGTGCATCTCTAAATCACAGCTCACATCTCAGATTCAAATAGTGATGAAATGCAGATATCAAGCTTTACTCTACAGTGTACACTAGGTTTCACAGCTTCCTTTTATTTTTGCCATCATATATAGTATATATATAGCACTTTCACTTACCTGGCATCTGAAAACTTCCATTAAAGATCCAGTTCATCACATTTAGAGACTGTGGCAGAAATGTAATATAATACAGTTGTCCCTCACTATAACGCGGTTCACCTTTTGTAGCCTCGCTGTTTCGCGGATTTTTTTAGTGTGATTTTGCATGCTTTTTTTTTTTACAGCGTACTGTACAGTATGAACGCGCATTGTGTTAGGTGTCCTGATTGGCTAAGGGAGTACTGTACAAAATGCGTTGTATGTTCTGCACTCGGAAAAAAACACCTGCACCAAGGCCTTCAGAGGAAAAAGCCGTTACAGCACCGTCAGAGGAACTGTGAAATACGGTTTCATTTACTAATACAGTATTGTACTTATCTGCGAAAGTTTGAACTTTGAGAGTGTTTAAATAAGAGAGAAATGTGAGAAAATGTTAATGCCTGTCTGAGAAAAGTGTATAAAAGTGTGTGGTTAGGGGTTTTACGGCCTTAAAACATGTATAATAATTGTAAAAAATAAAGCTGATTACTTCGCGGATTTCGTCTATTGCGGGTTATTTTTAGAACGTATCCCCCACGATAAACGAGGGACCACTGTATACAAATCCGTGTTTCCAATAGTGTATAATGACCTGAAAATTGGTATGTTTTTGTCTATCTACATACGCTGTCTGCCATGTTGCTGCAGTAGCCCAGAATGACCACCACTGTTTCTTCTACACACTTACGGGGTGATGTGAGGCGGTTGCAATCACCACCTACACTGCTACATGCAACTAAATCCAAAACACTGGTCCTTTAATTCACTTTTTTTTCACCACACATAGGGTTTAGCTTCAAACTCAAGTGTTAACCTACGTCACCAATTTGGTTTGTGGACAACCTTGCCTGGAAGCCTGGAATTTGGCACGATAGAAGCTGTCATCTTGGTTTTGTAGAGCCAAAAATTACACACGAGAGCACTAGTGATGCAAGTAGGGTCATTTTCTCTTTATCTTACATATAATCTGACTTTGAATAACTGTGTTGGCCATTAGACACAGAGAGAGAGAGTGAAGGTTTAAGACACTTCTGCTTTGGCTTCACTTTACAGACCCAGGAGCTCTGTCCACCAACTAGTCTAATCTACTATTACTACTATTATCTACTATTGTCAGTCTTTGAACAAAAAAAAAAACATATATATAATATATATAATATTATCAAGTCCGAAATTCAGTCTCCTTTTTAGTTGTTTTAATCTGCAATCTCCTTAGACAAACATCTGGCTTTTTAGCGGCTAAATTCTGCATTACGTTCACCAGGTAGTTGCTAACTTCCATTTGGGATGTGGCAGGTGGTGTACAGTGAGGGTTTTTAGGGTTTTCTTGTTGAAATGAGCTGCCTGCTGTGGCTGGAAACAACACTAATAAGATCAGCAAAACTGAACAAAAACAGTAAAGCTGAGGCTTCATTTTTAAAGCAGCTTTAGCTGTAGAGCTGACATGAACTACAGAGCTGGGTGGATAATGCTGGGGTCATCACTACGGGCGACATCACACTACACCTTGTTATTAAAAAAATATTGATTCGAGTTGCTTAAAGTCACTGCAGTGTCAAATATTCATGGTTACATGAGCAATAACTGAAGTTAGAGTAAGGTGGAAAAACGTCCTTATTAGTCAAGTTGGGTTTGATTTCATTAGATGTGATCGACAGTAGCGTCTCCATGGCAACATGATTCATTGAGTTATTTTCTGATTGGTGCATGTAGATATGTCACCTATGCCAACTTCATACCGTGGAAAAAAGCTGATGGAGAAAATTGGTCATCCGAGCCTGAGAACATTCTTACGATGAATGACAGGAATAATCAACACAGCGGCGCGCTGATCAATAACAGAATATTGTTTATCCACTTCTTTATTCTTGTCATCATACTGAGATTGGCAGATGCAGATGCTCAATATTTTTTTTTACGTTTGTTTTCCAGCGAATCTCCTGTAGATTAAACAGTTCTGAACAAACAGGAGGCGCTGTAAGCTGATGGCTTTATAATTTCCTTTTACTTTATAACTGCAAATGAGCCAAAACTCAAACATTATTCAGCTGTCCTCTGTAATTAAAGCTTTATTCAGCCACAGATATGTTTTATGCCACTGCATGTTCTATGTGGAGAAATCACAATTAATGACCTTTATGGCTGACTTCACTTTGAGTTTATTTGTCCACATCATATTTATTGAATGGCCGATTGAATGTAGTGGTTGTGCAATCTGGGAGTGACACTATCATAATCAGGCTGTTGATATTGGCAGCTGTTTGACCTTGAATAAACTGGAAAAAAAAAACCCCACTTCTCCTTCAAGAGTGAAACCATCTGAAGTGTTGAGCTGTTCATGTTGGACTGTCAGCAAGTCCAGGCTCGACTGCACAGAGCGCCCTGTGGGCCAGGAGAGTGAGGAATGAGAGAGGCCGAAACGCAGGAACTCTGACGTCTAACAATAACATCCACATAAAAGACAGGCGATAAAAGAAATGTCACTCTTGTCAAACACGGAAGCCGCTGAGGCGAAAGTAAACAGGAGTTTTCTTTCTTCCTTTTTCTTATTATCTTTATTATTATTACTCCACCGGGCGGTCAAGGTTCACTAACAGAACACACTTAACCATGTATCCTGTCACACACCCGCCCACCGCACACACACACATAACTCTCTGTCTTTCTCCTAACACCAAGTCCTGCTCTGTGTGCTCTGCTAATATTGACTCTCCTGACTAACACTGCCTCTATTGAGTCAAACACAGAACTGTTTGACTAGAATTAGAACATCATTGAGATAACAGCCGTGGACCTGTCCAGACTGGAGCTGTGGTGCTAATGTAAAGCAGAGCAGGAGAACCGCAGCTGATGATTGTCAGCGTGTGAGCCAAAGGTGCAGAGGCGGAGCTCGCAATCTGGTCCCTACACAAATGTTGTCTCACTCTGCAACTTTTATCACCGACGCACAATAACAGCCACTTGTGAAATGTCTTTCTTGTGAAATCACACACAACGTTCTTGTTCCGTGTGAGTGCGTGTGTGTGTGTGTGGTGTTTCTATCATTAAGCTCATTGAGTCCTTGATGTTGTAAAGCTGGCTCGTCACTGGGGCCATTGTGTCGTTTGTGCCTCTGTGACAAAAACGAAGCGCCGTCAAACTTGTTGGCAGCAGGAATAAAAGCTTGCGTTGTGTGCCAAAGCACGTTTTTAATCTCGACGCAGGTATTAAATTCTTATCTTCGGTTACACATTGCAGCTATAATGTTAACAGCTCTATTCGACCATAAAACACACACACACAAAGAACACACAGATAAGCAAACCTACTCGACGACGCAACACTCGCAGGCCTACTCACTCACTTTATTGCTCTTTGTCTCTCTGGCTCTTGCATACACATTTCACAGACTGTGTCCAAATTCTGAGTGTATAATTTATGTACTATAGTGCCCTAAAAAATGTCCACGGTGGCATGAGAAAAAAAAGTAGCGTCCCTGTCACCACTTTTCTGCTGACAATCCCACAATGCAATATGCTGCATTTTGTAGATGCAAACACTGCAGTTTTGAGACTCAACACCTGTTAGTAATGATGCAAAATGACCATGATTGATAAGTGTCCGAAATGTCAATTTACTGCTCACTAAAGCGTAAACTATCGTGTCTAGGGAGTATTAAACAAGTTAACAAGGGAGATATTTCAGGCACAGCATTTTGTCATTTTGTTAGCTAAGCTCCACCCCTCTTAGTTACTGTTGCTATGGCTGTCAGGATCTCCATACTCACAGGGCACATTTTACAAAAGATAACGGTGGCACATTTACGACTGAATTGTGTTAGTAATTTCAATAAATGAATTTCTGAAACAATGTTCTCGCTGCGGGAGACGAAAGCAGCTTCTCATTCTTGGCTGGCGAGCATCCATTTTTGCCATTTGAAATGACAGCTGTAATAAAATAATAAATACAATACTTTTTTTTTTGTATTGAAGTGTAAAACCTTGCCAAATCCATTAAAAAGGCAGTTATCGTTACTAGCATAGCAGAAATACTACCTATTGGATGTGATGGTTGTTAACATGTTGTTGTAAACTGTAAATCCACAAACTAATGCAGCCAATTTAACCAATATATTTTTGTTTTTGGCTTTGATTGTCCAAAAATAATAATAATTAAATGTATAATACACATTTCAAGCATCTTCATCTCTTTCTACATCCCCCAGGACAAATACAAATCTGGCCATGCCTGGTGGACAATCACTGTACAGGGTTTCAGAGGCGGTTCTGGCTACATTAAGTTAAGTTGACGTGACAGTAAGGGCGCCCACTCCACTAACTTGACGTGGAAACGAGCAGTATAGAAAACTGGCCATAGATTGCGCCCTGGGCGGTCGCCCACATTGCCCATAGCAAAAACCGGCCCTGCAGGGTTTTATGAATTCTACAGTAAGTGTGCATGAGGCTTCTGTAAATCATCACTCACTGTTTTTAATTGACACACCTTGTTGAGCCCAGTCATCTAGGTCAGGGGCAGGCCACGTTTGTCAAGCACATAAACGGGGAAGAGTCGAATAAAAGGGCTGCAGCAGATGGTCGTGCAGCAATTTTTTCTGCTTATGTGGTTTCATTTTATCCCTACAGGCCTTCATGGTATTTTGAATTTCCCTGGGTTATGTACTCACTCAGTCATGTAAGGTAAATGAACCATCCATAATGTAAATGAGAATGAAAGAGAGATTGAGAGAGAGACAGCGATGCAAATGCAGTGGTGCCCCTGGTGTTGGGAGGGAAGAGAAAGAGATGTCAGCGTTTTCCCACATTTCACTTTCAAATAAGCCACAGCTGACTGGAGAGAGTCAAACCTTTCGCACTGCATATACCAAATAGTGCATTTACTTACTAAAAGAGTCAACTAAATATGAATTTTTAAAAGTCAAAAGTGTCACAAATGTGGTTTGTTGTGTCATTTATATCCTCCTTGTTTTGGATTTGCATGTAAAAAGATGATTCAACAGTCCTGGCTCCGTCATTTACAGAGTTGCTGACTCTCTCTGACGGGCTGGCAGGAGTTATGTGCGTTTGTGTTTATTGTGGTTAAACCTCCACACCCACTTCCCCTATACCCACTTAACACACAAAGTCCCAAATGCACTGTTTTGCCATTTAGGAAACAGAAAGCACTTTTGTAAATAGTTAATAGCTTCCCAGGGACACAGGATGTGTTTTGAGTGCAGAATAATCACTGTTGGAAATTCTTGTCTGCCTGTTCAAGTCACAACACAAGGTAACCACATAACAGCGCTGCTGCTGTCTGCACTCCATCTCATTTCAATCAGTAATTACCCGGCATATTTGCACTTGGCACTGCGGAACATGATGCAAGTTATTTTGTGTCCTCGATGAGAAATATTTCCTGGCATTTCGCTGCTTCCAAAGTGTTGCAGCCAATTTGATATTAGATAAATATTTGAGCTGGCATGCAATGAAGCGTATGTCAGATGAGCAAAAAGCACTGGCACTATGGATGCGTTTAGCTGCTCAAAGGGAAGAAAAAGACAAGGGAGAGGCCTTGTCTGTTCTCCATTAGAGTCCACTCAGTTCTTCTACAAACAGAGAGGATGCTAGCCAAACAAGCTTATTCAAGGGGGTTCTGTGTGGACCGTGTTAGCTCAGCAAATCCAGCTCCACAAACATGCTTCAAAGAATCCTGCTATCTCCGCAGAGCCTTTGATGTGGGTATTGATCATGTAGCGGTCTGTGAGAAAGAGGGATGCAGCGGAGGTTTTAGTATTGTGTTCTGGCTCAGATAGAATAGATAATAGCAGAAACACGCACTCCCATCGTGACGTGCTGTGCTTCAGTTATGACAGCTGCACAACCATTTTCTGGCTCGGAGGTAGATGCGATTAGGAGTAAAAGACAAGGGAAGAGCAGAATCAGATCACGTGCCCCGAGGACAGGTCATAGCACATTATATTTACCACAGTGGAGGAGTCTGAGCAGAATCCTAAATAAAGTCAAAACACAAGAGTTGACAGAGGAGAGCGCCGCGCATTTAGGTGACATTATAAACAGTCTGAGATTTGTCCACCCACTTCTAAATGTATTAATACATTTCATAAGGTCACCTCACCCTCAGGAGGAAAACATGCAGAACAAAAACACATTTTTTGATAGTTTCTGGTGTCGCACTACACTGGCATGAAAAGCAAAGCAAACAAACAAAGCCAACACTTCCAGAATCACACAGTCACGCTGTATGCTATAGAAAGACAAACAAAGTCTGTTCTTCTTAGCATGGTAAAACAACCACCCACAGCCCTGCTCCTGTCTCACACTGAGACCATTAGTCACAATGATTTCTCTGCCAGCTGTCCTGGTGTTTGCTTAAGCTAGCCTCGCAGGCAGGTTGAGCCTCATTTGAATTCTCACTTCAGTTTATTAGGTATGCGCTGGATCATTAGTATCCAGTAAGGCAGATGCAGATGTGTTCCTCAGGTAATGTTCAAATGCAAACCTGAACGGCCATTAATCATGCGGATAAACGCACCATGAAAATAGCGTGCTCTGTGAATTATATGAACCCGCAGTCATCCTGTGTTTTTGCTTTTTGGAACAACTGTCCCATTCACCTTGTCAACAGCAGTCGCAGCCAGTGCTCTAATCTTATTTGTGCACATGGATGCTGTAATCTCAGCCTTTATACTCATACCTGGCCCTGTGTGATAAAAGTTGCTGCTTTATTACCACTAGAACGAATAAACTTCACAATTCAGCCATATCTAATGAATTAAATAACAACTCCTTAAAGCGCAATGTGTAATTGCCTACCATTTACAAAGTGCAGTGTGCAAGGTACTGGATAAGAGCAGCAATGTGGCAGACTATTTTAAGATAAACAGCTGATGTGTGCGTTCAAAGAGGCTTTTGTGTTTGCTTTTGCGTGGGACTTTACATGCAGGGATCTGACTGAGCTTTATGCAGATATGAAAATCATGTGGCGCTATTCCCCCCTCTTCCAAATGCCACCTATGATTGTTCACAGATAAGCTCCGGTGTGAGTAATTTGCATGAAAGCATTGGCAGGACAAATGTTTGAAATACCGTTCTCCTTCTCTTTCTGTAGCAAACAAGGACACTGGTATCAGTTTAGTGGGTTAATATGAGGTGTTTTTAACACTCATCTTTGTACTTGCAGAACTGAAGCTAGAAGATTCATGCGACGTGAGAAACTTGAGTCAATCTCCACCACATCCAAATACCATTTAGTCATCATACGTCAGCTTGCATTGTGCCATTGTCGGTACAATCATTTCTGGCATCTTCCTCTCCTTTCACTTCATCAGCAAACTGCTTCAAGCACTGCTTAAATAATCAGCCAACTGCACGCGAAGCCCGGTTACTCCACTGCGTTAACTAGAGGAGATCAACCACTTGTAAAAAAGCAGTCGGATTTTTCTGTGAGGGACACATTGTGGTTACAATGAAAGTGAGTCAACGGAAATCAGTCATGGCATACTGTCACCACAGCAAGGACACAGCCAGCTAAAAGTGCAGCCAAGCCACATATACTGGGCAAGGAGAATACACACAACTGACAGCTGCAAGCACTTAGTCTGCTGCCAAGAACAAAGACAGGGAGGAAAAAACACTATTCAGCCCAATTTGGCTATAATGAGTCTACACAACAATGGCTTCCAATATTTTCACTAAGAAATAAGTCATGTCTTGCATTACATTTGTCAGAGGTCAACTCTCTCAGTGTTGACATGTAACCACAACAACAAGCACAAGGAGAAATGGATTCCTCATTACAACTTTAGGTGGAAACAATAGCGTGCACATCAGGCAATAAAACGGACAGTGACAGACCTAACATCTGTTCCAGTCCTCTTTGGAAAAAAAAAAGTCATCAACTGCATGAAGAAGGAGCAGCGAAGTGACATATCGGACTAAAAAAGCACAGAGCAGGAGGAAGAGGCAGCAGATGGGATGAGGTGTTCTGAACCACTTACCACATGTGCTTAAGGGTCAGAGCAATTCTCATTCAATGTGCTTCTAAACAGCTGAAAAACCAAACTTTACCTCGGGGAGTGTGAGTTTGTGACTCTTTGACCCATCTGCTCGTCACAGCCGTGGCAGCAGAGGAGAGCGTGGGAGCTTTTACTTTTTATTAACACTGAACACGGTGCCTCATGCCTCCACTGTGCATTTTAGTATGCATTAAAGCAGAGGAGCGTGAGGTGAGCAAGCAGTGAAGTGGGGCCTTGCGAAAAAAAAGGGAAAGAAAAAAAGCCAGATGAGTCCCAAGAGGATAGGAGATGGGCTGAATGACAATTGACTGGCTGTCAACACTCATCTGCATCCGCATATCTTTCTGGCATGACACACTTAGCTGGCAGGCAGCCACAGCCTTGACATATGAAGACGTAGTGTACAGACCCCTCTCAGTGCCTTTGATTTGCAAAGCTCTGCTCTCATGCAGTATTTACTTGTGTTTCCCACTAATTGACTTTCATTGTCAGAGATTGTTATCCTCGCCACGAAAACAAAGGCAGAAGAACTAGTAATGGGTTCTGATTTAAAGGACAGCTGTGGTTGGGATTGAGGTACTTGCTTCGACATGCCCTTCAAATCAGCAACCATTCAGTTGTTATGATACAGCTTTGGGAGCAACCGAAACCACCATCATTCCTCAGATGCCCCGTGCAGCCAAGTATAGAGTGCTACTGGATAGGGTTACACTTTCATCACACCTATTTAAACTCATGCCCACATTTCACAGCCTGATTCAGTACAGCGTGTTAATCGTGTAAGCAGAGAGAGGTCATGAACCTGCTGCTCAAGTCAAATTTACCAAATCAAAATAGCTACTGTAAAGCTGCTATAATCCATATTTTATATTAAAGCAACATGATGTAAGATTCTGTGTTGGTGAGTTTGTTGTTTTGGAGTGTACTTTGTATATACACCCCACTAAGTATGTGCATTTGTTATGATTACATTACTTTTGATTAAAAACTAGCAAGTGCAACGACACAGCTCCGGTTCTGGCACAACACTGTCTCAGCTCTTTGTCAGCTTTCCCCACTAGCTCCATAAAATAGTTAATCCAGTTTTCACGAAAAGTTGTAGTTGCTGGTGTGAAAAGTGTCATTTGTAGTGATGAACCTACAGCTTGACAGTGCTTTAAAGCACCCTTTGTTTTGACTTTGGGCCCACACTTTTACTGTTTTGGTTCACCCATCATTCTTGTAGCACTGTTTTTAGCTGCAGCAGGCAGTTGTTCTCAGCATCAACAACAAAAATCTCTAAAAACACACTGTACACCACCTTCTCAGCACCAAACAGCAGACAGACATAGTCAGCAACTAACTAGTGTGGTGGAACATTTAACAGCTGAGGAGCCAGAACAGTTCCCTGAGGGGTAAATAAAGAACATTGGGTTAACATTCAAGAAGAGATGTGCTCTTGTGTAAATAAAAAGCTGTTTGCTAGTAAGTTTGTCAAATCAGCCTAAAGCGTTTGGTTAAGGTTACTATGCCAAAAAATCAGTGGGAATTATATCAACAGGCTAGCTTTTGTGCTGTCAGTGAGTAAAATAACTGCTATCACAGTAAAAAAAAAGCTAGTGTTAATCAGATATGGTTGATAAAACGATTATACGACAGGTATGACAGTGGACAGTGCTATTTTTGAACCACTGAATTATGAATGGCCTTCATCAGCATCATAGATTGGTGTGAAAATGATTTCATCCTGGCTGTGCCAAAAGGCAGCTTAAGACCTCTTTATCAGAGCCATTGAAGCAAAGAGTCAAAACATTGCAATTAGGCTTGCTCTTTTAAAAATCTGAGATGGTCTAATTGACTGTGTATTCAAGTAGAACATCAGAAATTCCCTGCAGCAAGTTTAATAACATCGATAAGCATAATGCATAATCGCAAGCTTGACGTGCTGAAACGCAGAATGATGTATTCTTACCATACAGTTGGATGAATGTTGTGTTTAAGACTTCGTTTTACGCAGTTTTTTCTTTATTTTCCTCAAGTGTCTCTTTGAAACTGGTAATACTGATCAGGGACTCAACAGGAGTTTCATAATAACATCTTTATAATGCTCAAGCCACTTGGTTGTGGAGGGTTTGCAGCGAGTAGCAGGGGGATAATAGTGTGATGTAGCACATCAAACAGACGCTGGTCAAAAAGTGAAGCACTCGATATCTCATAGGAGTGAATTTAATGGCCACTGGTTGCTCTTGGCTCTTGACCCTTTCCAAGAGGCTCCATGTTAGTCACTCTCCAGTGCTTTCCAATTGAAACCCAGCCAGACTGGTGCTAGATGAGATTTCAACTGTCCACTCAAAGCCTCGGATGACTGTACCACTAGCTTCAGCTGGTCATTAGACTGCTGATGCCCAGTTGATAAAACACAGCGAAACTGGACACTGACATTTTGAAAAGTTTGAATTTTGCTGCAGTTTTTCAAGCTGGAGGCTTTTCTCACACTCCACTGACTGCTGGCAGTGTCTTGAAATGCATCATACATTGTTATTCAATCAATAATTCAAAGTATACTTTATGCCTTTTTAGCATAGCCAAAAGCAGCATAAACACAAACACAGTGGTGGAAAGTAACTGCATACTTTTACCCTATATCTCTCCATTTTAGGCTACTTTATGATTTTACTTCAGTATGTTTAAACCATTACATTCTGACAGTTATAGTTGTAACTACATTAAATATCACTGCTTTACATGCAAAACATATGAGCCACATATAAATTAGGATGTATTGTTATGGATTAAAATATAATAATATTTAATAATAATATCATATCATATAATTAATCTAATATACTATAATAATAATATAAAGTTTAGAAAGAAGTTGAAATTAGCTTTACCTAAACCAGCTTCAACAGTAAAATGCTGCTTTAACAAAAAATAATCTAATATAATAAAAAGGGTATTTTCTTACCTAATGAGTACTCCTACTTGTAAAGGAGTATTTTTATGGTGTGATAAAAAAAAGAAAAGTAGGTTATGACTAAGTAGAAGGCCAGGACACACTCCTGGGACCCAGCTGACTCAACCTGAAAGCAGCCAACCAGATTAAATTAATAAAGATTTATATACAAGGTGTCTTGTTTAACATAATGAATATCTAATCAAGTAAGAAAGCAATCTCTGCAAAGTAATTGAAAGCAGACTTTGTTTATAGTACCGAGAATATTGCTACACTCTTGGCACAGGATCGCCCAGAGCTCAAAGTCGACATTAAATCTGTTCTCAAGCATCGTTTTGAAATAAACAGGGAGTCTCTGCTTATTATCAACAGTTCTGCTGACTGCTAAGGATTGTTAATCTGTCATTTTGAAGCAACTGCAAAGATGTAAAAATGTATCACAGATGACACAAATCTGTGATTCCATTCAGCAACATTCATAAAGTTTGTATTTCTTGTCATATTAACTTGCCTACAGAACAGTGTCTCCTCATGGTCGAGGCCTCAAGCAGAGCTGCAGTGCAGCTGAACCTGCATGATTTATATTGTGCTGCTGTCCTGTGCTGCCATCTAGTGTTAACAAATGATCCTGGCGCTAGCTGATATGAACATGACGCATTGTATTTGCCTGTGTATATAAACACAACAAACTGGTGCTGCAAAGGAATTTTATTCCTGTGTTTACAGGAGAGCTCAGTATATTATTCAAATTCTACTTGAAGCTCATAATTCAACAAACAACAGACAGAAACAGTATGTGGTGTACAAAAATCAATATTGTGACAGCTTCACAATATCTCCCTGTGCCAAGTAACAAATGTGACTGTGGTATTATTACACACAAACATGCTAAAAGAATCTTTTCATCTGCAGTAACTAAATATTTACCACGATCCCTGCCTGAATTAAACAACACGTGTAGTATTTTAAGTATCTTACAAAGAAGCTTTGGAGATCCATGCATGGTGATCACTGGAGCAGCTGGCGTCTGCCTTTAGGTTTTCTGCGCCTAAAGGGAACAGAGTTAATAAAATATGTGTACTGTGAATAAATTCTCAAATGTGATCTATAAAAGATGACAGCTTACTTGGTGATCCCTTGATGCCCACGGCCAGGACCTATGTTTGATCCAGCCCTCATCTCCATCGCCACAGAGCACTGCGAACAAAAGACAAATTTGGTCCCAAATCTGCTGTGAAGTGTCTGTAAATTTACAATAATCTGAACGATGGCAGCTGAGATGCATTAGCAACAGCATGGTGAAGATAAACTCTGCAAACCCTGCATGGAGTCACCTGAGGTGGATTATGTACAGGAGACCAGATCTCCAACTGGTGTGTCTGGGGCACGTAGGTGGGAGTGAAACAGGGAGTGCAGTGTGTAGGCGTGAGACAATATGCAGGTGACATTATCAAGGTACAAAAATGAACAGGAACAATTCCAAAACAGACAACACGGCAATTTCAAAGTGAAAATGCCAACAAACGTCCACCAACACTAAAGAGACTGCCACAAACATTAAACCGTACCGGAAACACGATTCCAAACTGAAGCAGTTGTTGGTCACTTGCGCCCCCTACCAGCCCATTAAGAGAAGTGAGGAGTTGTTCAATGTTGGTGTAAAACAGACCAGTCAATAAAATATATATATATATATATATATATATATTTTTTTTTTTTTTTAAGTGTCAATCATTGCAACCAAGAGACGTCCTTGAGAATACAATCATACATGTGTACATAAGAAGCTCATGTTCGAGATCAGATCTTTCGTCTGAGCAAAAATCAAGCAATTTGATGACTTCACTTTTTATATACAACAAATGATTAACTGATTAATGGAGAAAATAATCAGCGGATACTGAAATAAGTGTTGTTGCGTATGAAATTATGACAAAGATTTTCCAACCACAAGAACAAAAATACATTCAGATGTGTTTTAGAGTGGCCACAAAGCTGCAAAGTCATATTCATTACTTGATCCATCAGATTTTGAGAGACATGCGGCGCTTAATCATTATCATTGTCCTACCCTTGTCTCCACGTCAGTCCAAGCTCCATCTGATCCATCTCCATTGGCAGGTTTGCTGTCTGAGGATTTTCTTTTACGTCTTCAGACACAAATGGAAATGGAAAAACATCGTTATGAAATTCAGCCAATGTGCAGTTAATCGCTGGCTGCAGGCTGCTACCTTGGGACTGTGGTGAGCTCCTGCTTCAGTGTCTCGATGTCAGTGAACTGGACAGCCTGTCCTCCTCCTCTGGTTTTAATCACCTCACCCTGAAAAAAAAAGAAGTACGAGGGAATAACAATTCTCTAATCGGCCTTACTCATGTCATCTGGAATAGGAATTAAGGTTTTTTGTAGAAATCTAGAAATGACATTCTAAACAAAGACTTTTCATAGTTATCAGTGATCAGGCTCACCACAGCCATGTCGACAATGTGGCTCTTTTTTTCTTTAGCTTCGCTACTGAATTCAGTAACTTCGATGTTTACTTTGTACAGCAGCACACTGTGCGTGACATCTTTGTTACACAGTCTTACACAGCCAGTCTTGCAGTGTAAATGTAGCACAAGATGCAGACATTTTTAAGAATCTTGTCAAATCTTCTGTTGTAGTGTACTTACCTTAATAAGTTTGGTCTCTATCTCACCATCAGAGGCAACCTCCTGATGTGTTAACACATATCTGTCACACTTAGACAGAGCCTTCTCACTGGGCGCAGACACCTGGATGGCATTGGGGATGACCGGCTGCAAAACTGTTCCCAGGTCCAAGCTGGAGGAGGGTTTGTGGTCCACCCACTTCTCCCCACCAGCAGAGCAAGAGCGGCGGTGCAGCGGCCGCACTGGTGTAAGCGTCTACACAGCAGGGTGATAATTGAGAAAACAAACACACATAAAATTAGGGCCGAGGATATCTATCTATAGAAAACTTCTGCATGACACCTAAAGCCTAATCAGAGAGATCAGTTTTCTATATACAAGCTCATGCTGCTGCTTGTAGCTAAGTCACTGACCCTGCAGCTTCTCTCAATTAGGTCAAGATTGAATGGAGGGGAGTTGGCATCTTCTTCCTCTCTAGTGTGACACACAGCTGTCCTCCTGGCCCGTCTTGCTGAGAGGCCTGCTGGGGACTGGGCACTTGTGGGCGTACTAGGGGAATAGTAACCCTGCCTACTATCCTGGGCCACCCTCTGTTCCCATGCTGCGATGCAGCTAGTCACAGAGAAAGAGTTACTGGTACTGGGGATTGGGCAGGTGGGCCTTGGCTCCATTTCAACCTCCTCAACTTGAACAGCCTCGACTGGATTTGACACTGGCCTCGGAGAATCAACAGGGCTCTGCGGAGCAAAGTGGAAAGAGGATGCACGTTCAGATACAGTTAGTAAGAAAGTATATGGTATGGTATATGGTTAAATGGTACAGTAGCTGGTGGCACAAAAGCAACAGCAGTAAATACAACACTACTGCAATAAATTCAACTTTCTGAGAATTATGTTACAGTTTTCTTGAGAGTCTCAAAGAGTGTTGTTATTTTTGGAGTTGCAACAATTAGACTATTGACTAATTCATCAATGGAAAGAAAATAAATCCTCTCTTCCAATGAGTGATTAACCACTGACATTTATGCTCAGACATTTGATGGTTCCAGCTTTTTGAACTCACAGTTTTGCACAAATTTGAGTGTTTGGATGCTTTTCACAGGTTTTCCCTCTATTGTTCCAGCTTCCAAAATAGGGTTATATTATACATTATATTAAGTTGAATATTTTTGTGGTTTTGGACTGGTATGGGCAGATCAAATGATTAATTACAGATATAATATGCATATTAATCTACAATAAAATAATTGTGATTTTGTTGCCTACTGTATGTAAATGTGATTACAAAATAACACCTTAAATATGTTTGTTTCAGGAAAAATCAGTTGATTTAATTTATTTAATTGGCATCAATTTTATTATTTGTAAATCATTCTCTGGTTTCAGCTTCTTTAATTTGAGGATTTGCTGTTTTTTTCTGTTTTAGATGATTGTAAGTTAACTATCTTTGAATATCGTTTGGGCCAAGATGAGTTTGAAGATGATGGATATTTTTCATAATTATCTGATATTTTATAGACTAAACATTTGTGTACTTACTTGTACTTAGTTGTGGATCTATTCCAGAGACAACCACAAACATTACCAGACAACTGAATCAACACTTTTTATGAGACATTCATCAAAAATGTAAAACTAAGTTTCATAACAAGCTGCAGGTCTAATGCACTGCACTGCATTACATTATCATGTACAGTAATTATATTAATGCAGCTACAGCCATCACATTGGGATTAGTGATGTTAGTCCACTCAGGAAAGTGTTTTAATTGTAGGGAGAAGAGCACAGTAGCTGTTAACTTAAGGGACAGAATTCTGTTAAACTCATGTCATCAGGTCATATCAGGAGTTCGGCAGGTGACATACAGGGAGGGGGGAAGGCGAGGCTGATGTCTCTGCAGGGAGATATCCCTCTCTGGAAGGCTGCGTAGGCTGCATAGGATCAATGTGTTGATCCTGCAAAACAAGAGACATAACGCCTGAGTGCAACATCACATCACATCAACGTAAGTGATGACTGGTTAAATTAAAAAACTGGCTAATCAGGAGTGACATACAGAAAGGGATGAAGGCGAGGATGATATGTTTGCAGGGAGATGTTCCTCTCTGGACGGCTGCTTAGGTTGTGTCTGACGTGGTGGAGGATCAGGACGAGCTGGAGTCTCCATCACAATGGCCTTGAGTTGATTCAGTTTCTCGTCTCTCGTCCAGAGCTTGCTTTCCATCTCCTGCTGCACCACATTGATGCGTCGGCCCTACATAGCAAGAGGCATAATGTTAAAAAATCTAATTCAAGGCAGTAAACAGATTGTGATACACAAAAGGCAACTTGATTTAATTCTTCATTCTTCTTCTGAGTAACTTACACATTCTTCTTCCCACTTGAGCTGGATGTCTGTGACCACACTGTTCATGCGCTGCTCCAGGCATCTCTGGTCAGACAGTTCTCTCTGCAGCCTCTGCTCTCTGGTTTCTAGCTCATGCTGCAACAAGCGCTTGTCGTCCTCATAGATTTCAGTCATTTTCTGCAGCATGTCAATCTGGAGCGGGACATTTAAGGAACTAAGGAACATATTAACCAGCAACCTCCACGGGGTTTGAATGATTTTGTCTCTCACCTTTTGTTCTTGTGTCTTGGCTTTCTTCTCCAAGCGCTCGATCTGTGCCTTGTTGTTCTGGATGATAGTGTCTTTCTCTACCAGTTTGCTATCTTGTTCATGGATAATATTCTCAGTGGAAATTAAGTTGCTGTCCACTTCCTGAAGCATGGACTTCATCATGCTGGCTGATATAATATGAAAGAGAGTAAGAGAACATGTGAGCCAAGATAAAAAAAATCCAACTTTTCAAGAAACCTAAAATGTCAAAGCCCAGATGTGAGTGCTAAGCTAGAATGTGAGCAGGCACCTGCTTCGGTGTATTTGTCAATCATCATCTGCCTGATCCTGTGTCTGTTCTGCAAAGCTTCGATCAGCCTGGGCAGAGTGATGTCATCATGAGGGTCAGTCAGCTCAGAGCAGGGCAGAGGTGGGATGTTGTAGAGCAGCTGGCTCATAACAGAGTCTAAGGAAAGTAAAGTAAAAAGAGGGAATTATCTTTACCGCTAAAAGCTCTTTGCACAGTAGACAGTATTCTAGCAAAGTGTCACAATTAACAACATAGTGGTATCAGCAGATCTGGCTACCATGCTCCTCCAGCTTGCGAGACAACCCCTCTTCAAATGCCTGGTTTCTATGGCGATGGCGTGGCGTGGACCCACGGATGGGGCTGTCCACTGATTGAGCCATGTGCGCCTCGTGGGTCATCTCTGCAAACAGCATCACCAGCACAAAGGACAAAAACAATCAGCACAGAGCACATTTGTTAGTTAGGACGGTCAGATGATGGAGATTTTAAAACCAAATGAATTCTGGTTCTTGACACGGTTCTGTTCAGGATTTAACAACAGTCAACAATGAATAATCGTCTTGTTAGTAATAAACCTGCCTCCTGCATAAACAGCCTACGTGGTACGTGGTATAAAAAGTTAGAAAAACACTAAATTACACAATTAGATTAAATTCTGTACTTAAAGCAACATTGCATTAATATTTCAAGTTTAGATGCATTAAATTAAATTAACGGGCAACTGTAGTGTAACTGTACTGTGGTGTTACTATAGCAACCACACCAGCTATACTCACAGGCAAAGCTACAAGGCTACAAACTGTGGTTGCACTGTAAAAATAGAAGTAACTGTTTAAAAAGAAACACACAGAAACTTCTCCACAGCCACTGATCCCTGCCTGCGCTGACAATTATCATAATTATAACTAACTTATCACGTTAGTTAGCATACGGATGCTGGCTAGGTGGCTAACTCTAACTGGTTTTCTCTCATTAAGAACTGGACAGGAATCACACAGGATGATTTGGACAGTATATAAGACCAGATACAACAATTACATCACGCTCAAAAACACAAATTACATCTTTTTTAAACGCATTTATCAGGAGATGAAACCTACCTGATGTCAGTTGGAAAAGAACTGCAGGACTCCTGCGCGCGCGCACACACACTTGGGCAGTACGCACGTGCTGAACTCGTTAACGGTTACGTTGTTGTAGTTAGCCCAGTAAAGCTAATGCTACATAATAATGTGCTTTAACTTAAGCTAGAGTGTAAAATAATGACTACTAGTTACTTTCTAATTAAAACAGCTACTGAAATTACTTGCACCGTCATTACTTAGGGTATAGCCTCATAACTAGTTTAAGGTTGTAAAGTACTAACTAAGGCAAAGACGACCAAAGATGGCACTGACTCTTAGCATCCACACACCTAGACCTACAGGTTCATTACACATTTAGGATCTACAGACTGTTATGGGATTTTCTATCCTTAGGTAACACGAGGTCACGTGTGGGCCTTGAGGTCCTCAGCAGTATTAATTGTTTGTTTTTGACTAGGTGCCACCATTGTGGTGGCCAGGGTCGAAGAGACCTGTTGCTGCCTTCTTAAACATAATAGATAACTTGCCGTTGACGTTCCTATGTGCGTAAACAGACATCTGTGTCTCCAGACTAGAATATGCTGACAATAACACGTCCAAGGGTAAAGACATTCTCTTTGACTAATTCTGGGCGTATACTATTTGTGATGTTATCTTTGGGTTTAAAGTCTATCCACAAGCACGAGTTTGTCAGAATGTGAGACCGACTGAGGCACTTCTGATGGACTTTGAGAGTGTCTCTAATTCTCCTCGGCCAAGCGTCAATAAATAATACAGCAAAAGGCATCAGAGGCTCCTGAACACTTTCTTTCTTCCTGACCTCACCATTGAACTTTGACTTCAGCAATTTCTACCACAACACAGACTATCTGCATTACATTAACTGACACCCTTTACCTTTAATTTAACATCTGTTGGACCTTTTTTTGATTAATATCTTGCACGCTTTAGATATATTCTGCATATTTCTGTGAACCTTTGAACATTACCTGGTGAATACTTGCACAACTGTACAGCTCTTTTTATTTTAAACCATTTTTCCCCCTTGGTTACATACATGGTAATAAACCTGATTCTGATCAGAATCAGAATCAGAAGTACTTTATTAATCCCCGTACTGAAATTGTTTAATCCTGAGATATATATATATATAGACAGTTTTGTTGTCATAAGCTTTCTGGCTGCTTAACATCTTAGCACATTAGTAAGTAAACAGATTAGGCTTTTACAAAAATCTGGCATAAAATTAATGAACAAATGATGCTGTTTTACCATTAGTGACATTATATTGTATATATCTAGCCTAGGAGCATGTGCAACTATTAAGTTGTTAGAGTTATGTTTGAACTTATCAACCGCTTTTATTTTAGGAATGCATGAATCATAACTAAGTAATAACTTCTGTTATGACTAGGCAAAGTTTGAACATACTTGTAATAGGCTGATGTCTACTTTGTCCAGATGTAGAGGAAATATTTGCAGAAGCCCTCAGCAGGTGGAGAAGGGGAGATATCCTCAGCCTGTTGCACCAGCTGTGTGAAAGTTCAAACTTAGGCTGGTTATTCACCACTCTCCAAGTCTGTGTAATTAATGATTCATGTTTCATTATTTTTGTTAAATGTTAGTTAAACCTTGTTACTAATTAAATGTAGGAAATGCAGTCTTTATACACTCTTGGCACAGAATCACAGAGCTTAATGTCAACATTCAATCTGTACTCAAGCATTATTTTGATATAAATTATATAGTTTTTCTTATTATCCTGCTGACTGCTTAGGATTGCTCATTTGTTGTTTTAAAGCAACTGCATAGATGTTAAAATGTATTATATGACATAAATCTGTTTCTCTTCAGTGACTTTCATAAAGTTAGAACTGTATGATTTATATTGTACTGCTGTCCTGTGCTGCCAGACTGTTCAGAAACTCTTACTGCTAGTTTCTGGAGCATGTTAAAAGCCAAGTTTCCATTGTATCTGTCTGGGGAAAGAAAAACACAACAAACTGGTGCTGCAAAGGAATTTTATTCCTGAGTTTACAGTGAAAGCAGTTTTATCAGTGTAAGAAAAGAGAATTTTATATATAGAGAGAAAAAATTCAACTTGATTATTCAAATTCTACTTGAAGCTCATAATTCAACAAACAACAGACAGAAACAGTATGTGGTGTACAAAAATCAATATTGTGGCAGTTTCACAATATCTCCGCATGTGCCAAGTAACCAATGTGACTGTAGTATTATTACACACAAATGTGCAAAGACTCTTTCCAGCAGCAGGGCCACAGTAACTAAATGTTTTCCACCATCCTTGTCTGAATCAAATAACACTTGTTTTCTGATGGTTCAAATACAAAATATAAAATATTTTACATAGTAGCTTTGGTGACACATGTTTGCATATATAAAAGCATGGAAAATGTTTAAATATTATCACTAGAGCTAAATATAAAAAAGTTCAGACTATTGCACAACAGCCAGATGAGGACAGAGGGAAGTGATCACTGGAATAACTGGCGGCCTCTTTTAGGGTTTTCTGCGCCTGTAAAAGGGAACAAAGTTAATTAAATACTGTGAACAATACTGTGGAAATTCTCAAATGTGATCTACAAAAGACGCCGGCTTACTTGTTGATCCCATGATGCTCATAGCCAGGACCCATGTTTGATCCAGCCCTCATCTCAACGGCCACAGAGCACTGCGAACAAAAGACAAATCAGGACCCAAATCTGCTCTAAAGTGTCCGTAAATTTACATTACTGCGAATGATGCTAACTGAGACGCATTAGTAAAAGCACAACGAAGATAAACAGTTTGTTCCTATATGTTAAATATTGTCTATGCCTGCAATTATTATATGATGTCAAGCTGGATTATGTACATAAAAGCACACAGATATCTAATTAGGTACATTGCTACTGTAACCCAATGTTGAAACTGTGTTGGGATGTAGTGATTTAACTGTCTGTAGTTAGATGCAGATTTTAGCAGGGAAAGATTAAACCAATGCCGATATGGTACAGTGAATTTCTAGGATTATATTCTTACATATCTTTTCTAAACTGAGACACACACACACAGCGGGAGTTTACTGGAGATTAATCAGTATCGTCATACCCTTGTCTCGACATCAGTCCAAGCTCCATCTGTTCCATCTCCACTGGCAGGTTTGCCTTCTGAAGATTTTCTTTTGCGGCTTGAGACACAAAATGGAAATAGAAAAACGTTAAAATATCATTAGAAAAATCAAGCCAATGTGCAGTTAATCACTGGCTGCAGGCTGCTACCGTGGGACTGTGGTGAGCTCCTGCTTCAGTGTCTCGATGTCAGTGAACTGGACAGCCTGTCCTCCTCCTCTGGTTTTAATCACCTCACCCTGAAAAACAAAATAGTATGAGGGAATAACAATTTTGTAATATGAAATGTTACTCATTTCAGCTGAAATACGAATAATTTTTTTTGTGGAAACTTAAAAACAGCAAGTTAACAAGTGTACCACATGATAAAAAGGAAAGTAGACAAATGACACGTTCTAACCAAACTGTGGGTCCAGTTCAAGAAAATATTTGGGATCAAACTTTCTTTTCCTACAAGCCCCATTGCGTTTAATAACCTGGTTATCCCATCCAATGAACACATAACATATCACGACTGGCAAAGAAAAAGCAGAAAATGCTTCAAAGACTTGTGTCTGGGAGGTCCAAATGTCTCCTCCTTCAGATAGTTCCAAAGCAGACACTTTGTGTGGAAATATCTTGCTTTCCCAAGGCGCCTTGGTTAGGTCTTTAATCCATTAACCAAAGGATCAGTAGCATTTATCTAAGACTTAATATCAGGCCTGAAATGTGCCGTCAATCTAAGTCAACCCAAGCTGTGATAGATGCAACAGGGCTAATGTTTCAAACATGAGATTGTCACAGCTGTACAGATTGTTCTTACAATTAGTTCAAATATAAAAGATCCTGTTGCAGCTTACTTACCTTGATAAGTTTGGTCTGTATCTCACCATCAGAGGCAACCTCCTGATGTGTTAACACATATCTGTCACACTTAGAAAGAGCCTTCTCACTGGGCGCAGACACCTGGATGGCATTAGGGATGACCGGCTGCAAAACTGTTCCCAAGTCCATGCTGGAGGAGGGTTTGTGGTCCACCCACTTCTCCCCACCAGCAGAGCGAGAGCGGCGGTGCATTGGCCGCACTGGTGTCGACGTCTACAGAGCGGGGTGGAAATTGTAAAAGAAACATTAATCTGGAACTAGTAGGCAGCAGATATCTTCAGTTGTAGGACCACAAATTCAGGTAAATCTGTGTCCAATATTCTCCCTGATTAGTCGAGGGAAAAATATCTGCTTAGCCTAATCAGAGTTTTCATTATACAACGATATGCTGCTACCTGTAGCTAACTCACTGACCCTGATGCTTCTCTCATATATGGGAGGGGAATGGTAACCATGCCTGCTGTCCTGGTCTCATGCAGAAATACAACTGGTCACAGATAACAAGCTATTGGTGCTGGGGATTGGGCAGGTGGGCCTTGGTTTCATCAACTCAAGTGACACTGACTAGCCCTGGCTCTGGCCTGAGAGAACAGAGAGCCGGCACAATTACAAACATGCACAGTTAGTACAAAGAAATCATGTCTTGTGTTATTGCGTTAACATTTAGGTTATTTAGTGTGAACGTGTTATTTTTATAGCTGCACCAATTAGACAACTGATCAATTAGTTGATCAACAGAACAAAATAAATCACTGCTTATTAAGAGAAGTGACTCATTGAGGTTATTGTTCAAGTAAAGATGCCAAACATATGACAGTGATATGAAGGGATCACTTCAGTGAAAGCAGAAATTGATTGGAATTAACTGGCAACTTTGATTATTTGTAAATCATTTCCACAATGGTAGTCAAGAGCTGCAGGACTAATGCACTGTACTACATTATACAATAAAAGTCATCATCTCTTTGTCATGAGGTGATATCATGAATTAGACATGTGCTGTAGATGTGCTTTGTCAACGCAACATACAGGCATAGGCGAAGGCGAGGCCGATCTCTTTGCAGGGAGACGTTCCTCTCTGGACGGCCTCTTGGGTTGTGTCTGACGTGGCGGAGGCTCAGGACGACCTGGAGTCTTGCTTTCTGTCACAATGGCCTTGAGTTGCTTCAGCTTCTCGTCTTTCACCCAGAGCTTGTTTTGCATCTCCAGCTGCATCGCATTGACACGTCGGTCCTGTGTACCAAGAGGCAGAAAGATTGAGTAAAACACTATTAACCAGCTAGGCTTAAATGATAAACACAATACAGAGCTTTAAAAGACACTATAGCACATAAGGCTACTTAATTAAATTCAACAACTGTATTATGAGAGGAGCAATCTTCGAAATGACAGTCTATTTTCTAACTCTGTAGCTCTAAGGGCAATAGCCAGTGTTTCTGGGTTCGGCCAATGCGTTCCACCTCTTTTGACCTCCACACGGACGGTTTCCACCTAAGCCCGCTCAAATGTTGATTCCTGCTTGGACTAAAAATGGTAACCAAAATGGTTTCAGTGCCAAAATCTCCCACGCCTACAGATTCTACATTCACGTGCAAATATCAGTTTGTAGTTTACAAGAGATTTAAGAAAAGTGACTTACACATTCTTTCGCCCACTTGTGCTGGGTGTCAGTAACCACGCCGTGCATGCGCTGCTCCATGCGTCTCTTGTCATTGAGCTCCCTCTGCAGCCTTTGCTCTCTGGTCTCCAGCTCATGCTGCAGTGAACGCTTGTCGTCCTCATAGATTTTTGTCGTTTTCTGCAGGATGTCAATCTGGAGCAGAACCATTTAACATGGAGAAAAACATATGCTATATATATTTAGTTCTGGGATTCCAGTAGAGTAGCTTTGTATAATTCAGTTTTTCACACATTGGCACATCATTCCTGTTCTGGGCAGAGTCAGCTAATAGAACAGCTAGCTGTATGGCTAACTGAGCTAACTAGCTAATGGCAGCGACACTTTGCAGCAGTCAGCTGTAATTAGTGGCTACTTTTTCACAGCTATATGTCCAGGAAACTCTCAAGAGTTGAGGCAAAGCCAGACAAAACGGTGAACCAGAAAAAGCGGTACATCTGTACAACATTTGTCTTGTAGCTTGCTCTTTCACTGGTGAAATAACTACTTGGTGTTGTGTTGCACCACGACTTGCTTCATCTCACTTTCTACAATATGGGACCTTGAAGGAACTGAGCAACACGTTTACAAAACGAACGATCCAGGAGGTTTGAATGGTTTTGTCTCTCACCTTGTGTTCTTGCGTCTTGGCTTTCTTCTCCAAGCGCTCGAGCTCGGCTTTGTTGTTCTGGATGATTTTGTCCTTTTCTAAGAGTCTGCCGTTTTGTTCATGGATAATATTCTCATTGGACATGTGGTTGCTGTCCAGTTGCTGAAGCATGGACTTCATCGTGTTGGCTGATATAATAACATGAAACAAGAGAACATGTGAGTCAACATAGGGAATACAATCGTGGTAATCTGAACCGTCAAAGCCCAGATGTGAGTGTTAAGCTAGAATGTGAGCGGGCACCTGCTTTGGTGTATTCGTCAATCATCATCTGCCTGATCCTGTGTCTGTTCTGCAGAGCTTCGATCAGCCTGGGCAGGGTGATGTCATCATGAGGGTCAGTCAGCTCAGAGCAGGGTAGAGGTGGGAGGTTGTGCACCAGGTGGTTTATAACAGAGGACATGTCTAGGGAAACAGAGCAAATTATCTTGACTGCTAAAAGCTTTTTTTCTGTTTTTAGAAGTGCACATAATATTCCACATATTAAAAACATGCACAAATACAGTATTGGACCAAATACATAGTTCATAGCTTACCTCTGTCTATTGGACCACCTCGCTCCTCCAGCTTGCGGGACAGCTCCTCTTTAAATGCCTGGTTTCTATTGCGACGGCCCGGGGTGAAGCCACAGATAGGCCTGTCCACTGGCCGAGCCACTTCCACCTCCTGTGTCATCTCCGCAAACCGCATCACCAGCTGGACAAACAGCACATTTTGTCTGTCAGGCAAAAAGTGGCTTGCGTGTTTACTCAAAGTAAAGTAGACAGGTCAAAAGCAGGATGAACATACCAAGGTTTCTTCGTAGTCGTCGGCTTTAGGGTTGACACAAACAACCATTCTGACTTTGCCCTCTCCGTCAAAGTAGTTCTTGAACAAATGGGTTACTTTCGAGTCTCTGTAGGGGACCATCTATCAGAGAAAAATGACATTAGCTACATAGTTCATCAGCAAATATGAGTGTTCAGCTTTTGACGTTCATACCTTGTTTGTGCCACACATCTGGTTTTCTCGAAGTATCTCGATGCATGTCCGTAGATTCAGCAAAGACTGATTAATGTTACCTGCAAGGTAAGAATGTTGTTTAATCTTACATGAACTTTAACCGCAAATAAAACCACATTTTTGACGTTTAATGGTAACAAACCTGCTTCACGTATCCGGGTGCCTTCTGCTCCGGTTCTACCGGTGCGCTCGCTTCCTGCCAAGTCTACCAGGCACAGCTGACTAACAGTCACCTGGTTTTTATCCTGAGAAACAGGATTGGAAAACACGTCAATATCAAAACTGGTGATAATATTTCTGCGGGACCAGACATTTGGTTTCAGTTTCAACATACCTGGAGAATGTTGTCACCATCTGCATCAAGAGGTGCCTGAGCCAGTTTAATAATGAGCACACTGTGGGAGCGACTGGACTCTCTGTTCAGGCGGGTGTTGGCAACCTTCCTCCTCTTCTGACCTGGAGCAACATAGTAGAGGCACCTCTTTTCAAACATGTTTACTCACAGATAATATCTTAATATGCAATTTCAACTACTCTAAACTATTTTAGAAAAACTCCAATAGAGTCATTTAATTCCTGCAAGACCTGCTCAGAGAGAAGATTAACAGAGGTCATTTCCTGGCCAGAGCTGCCCCGGAAGACAGCAGTGCCAGGTCAGTCACATCTACAATCATCAGTGCAGTATTTTTACCTTATTGCCTAAATTTGACTATTTGGTTTCTAAGTATAGCTCTCACCTTTCCAGAACACTTGAAATGCCTCCTCAGCAGACTTGACTTCGACCTCCATACATCCAGCCACATACATGTTGTGGTTCTGATCCTCTCTGAGGATTTTTGACTGAGGTGGTCTATATTGAGAAAATTAAAGTGTTAGTAAAGAAGAAAACATGGAATTGCACTTTCCATGCAACAGAAGTGGAGAATCAAACATTTGTAGGGAGGGGATATTCGTGTTGCTTGATTCCAGCCACGGAAAATGATCAAACAGTGACAATCGTGAAGCGCCATCCAAAGCAACAGACAGAAGGTTTGGGGACATTCAGGGGATTTGCCATAACAAAGACTACAAAGCAGCAGCGGGGTGATGGTTATGGTTTTTCGGACTACAGGAACACTTGTCAACACTGGAGCCAGCACTGGTGTAGCATGTAATCAGTGACCCTTTCAATCAGCCTTTGGTTGGAGTTGAGTAATGAACCTCAGCGCTTCCTGGATTCTGATGAAATCAGTACAAAAATTTGGCATTGAATGATTGCTCAGATTCATACTTTTAACTTATTGTTTGATTTAAGTTGTAATTTTGCCATCTTGACTACATTTTATTCAGACAAAGTTCTTGTACGACTGCTTGTGTTTTCGAACTTTGGCTTTAGCTTGAGATTACATTAAAAAAATTTAAATCCAGATGATGTTGTTTTGGTATCAAAACTGAAACTCACCATCACTTGTACACAAAGAATTCAAATGATAGCTAGTCCTGTTTCTGGGTAACTTAGTTGTTCCACCTCCAGCATACTTTTTTTTTTTTTAAGTTTGAAAATGTCACCAGTGTTGACAAGATCCCGAATACAATCTAGACTACACATTTATGTGTAAGAGGGAAAATTCATCTTGATCAGGCAACTAGTCTGATGTCTGATGTACGAGTATTCACTGGTCACATACATGAACTCAGTGTTCTGGCGCACAGGTGTGCCTCCACCATTCCACCTAGTAAAAAGAAAAGACAATAATTTTGTCTTCCGGCTACTCTGACATAAAATAATCACCTCTAAAATCCACTACACGTATATAACATTTGTAATGTTTGACTACTCTAAAATAATTAAATCATATCTTAAAATGCACACTTCTATATCTGTATTGTGTCCTTTAACTTTACTTTTCCTGAACTCACTTTGGTTTGATTGCATCCTCCTGAGTTTCCTCCAGGAGATCATAGATGTAGTTGTTATAGATTTCTATGTAGGAGACAAAGATGCTGTAGCTGGTGTCCTCGTCTACACCATCTGCTTTATAAGCCTCCTCTGGCTTAATCATGTCTGCAATTTCAGGATCCAGCTTTTGTCTGAAATCAGAGAAGTGATTTTCATGTTACACCTGTTACACTGTAGCAGAACGCAGGTATTTCACAGGATTTAGACTTACCGGGCTGTAGTTGCTTTGGGAGCAGGCAAATTGTTTTCTCGCCTTTGGCGCTCTAACAAAGCATCGACTTCATTCTGGACCTCCATACCATTTTTGTCATCTGTCTTGAAAACCTGGGGGGAAAAGTAAGAAATTAAATTAATAATTGCACGATTTAACAAAGAATTATTTGAGTACAAGAGATGATCAACACTATTCATTACATATCGTTTGGCCTGGTAGGGTCCTATACTGTTGAAGATCATGTCAAGTGAGCGAGGCAGAAGTCCACCTAGGCCTGGGGAGCCAGTCATGGTGAAGGTCTTTCCACTTCCTGTGACCCCGTACGTAAAGAGCAGACCTGCAATGACCAGAGAGGAGAGAATCAGCCTCCAATATTAACCTCAAAGCAAAACAGCTCTCAGTTCCTGAGTAAGATTAAGTAAACAATATCAGGCTATAGTTTAATTGTTCTAAAAATAAATGTGTCTCTTACCATTTTTTCCATGTATGAGGTCATCCACAAGAGGTTTGGCCACATGCTCAAATAGGTCCATCTGAGATACTGAAACTCCAAATACTTTTTTGAAGGAATATTGTGTCTGAAAAGCAAAATGGGGAAATACATTTAAAATATAATTTAGTTTGGTCAACAAACCGCATACAAACACTAAAACCAACACGTTTTCATTTTGCCTCAGTACTATCTATCTGTCCCAGACTTTGTGACACCACACCCATTATTTCCTGGTCATAAAGAAGGTATTTCAATTTTACAAATAAGGGTCTGTTATGAGGTTTCCTCCCAGTTTGATATGCCTGGAATACCTCCAAAGGGAGGCGTCCAAGATCCATCCCTAAACCACTTTAACTAGCTCATTTAAAAAGGAAAAGAGGAGCGGTTCTTCTGTTAGCTCCTGTCTGAACTCAACAATGGATGGATTGCATAAAACCATCTCGCATGTGAACAGCATGATATTCCTTAAGAAAGAGCTGGTGGATGTGGACTTGGACTGCTGCTGTGACCTGGACTCTGATAAGTGTTAAAAATTGAAATGGGTACAAAAGGCTACATTGTTTCACAATGAGCTTGGCAATGGGCAGTGTACTTTGGTAAAAACTTAACCAAGATCAAGCAGTGCATTCGTCATCTACAAATTAATTTGGTACATTAATTTATGGCAGCAGCATCATGAATGTGGAAGTGGCTGAAAATAAACATATAAACATTGCATGCGTTTAATTTTTATAGTTTCTGCTGAAACTCTATGTCTAAGTTATATCAGGCTTTCAGGAAGCATTGTTGGCTTTTTACAGATTTGTTTACATTAAGAACAATGCAGAATATCACCAGCCTTATCTTTTAAACCAGGCAGATAAGGCACATTCACACCATTGTGTGAGTGATGACAAATGCCACTGCAGTTTCCCCCCCTAAGTGCCCCAAACAGAGAGGAAAACATAAAAACCAGGGTTCACTAGATGTCTGACCTCTTTGTATTCTCCATTTCGGTTTGTTTTGAAGCCTGCAGGGGCGTGCAGCTGGATGGTGGAGCTGCTGATCACTTCAATGCAGCACTCCTCGCCTTCCTCACCGAGGGGTCGGACACGACAGTACACCTGAGTAAAAAAAACAGTCAGATGTGATCCACAGGGACGGACGGTGTTTATTCATTTACTGATGCTTTACCATTGTTAACTTGAGGACTCAAATAGTAGCAAGCTTTACATGAACACTTACAACGTGGCCAAATATTTGCATATCATATCTCAAAGTAATGAATGCTACAGTTTGTGTTGTTTGCCAAGTCTCGGAAAAACTCATTGACACTCACCCCGACCGGGTCTTTTTGGTTGCTGGAAGGCGTTTTCTCACCCCGACCGGGTCTTTTTGGTTGCTGGAAGGCGTTTTGGGAGGCCTGCGGGGCGTTTTACCCTTCCTGGAAACAATTCACAGTTGCTCAGCTCATACATTGTTAGCATTAGCACTAGCCTTTCATTACAACAAACAGGGGAGGTGCTAACAAAGCTAACGGCTCATTAGCCCCGGGCTAACGTTACGGTTAGCCGTTTCGTGGACAAATAGCTGAGATAAACTGTAACATTTAGCCCTTAAACAAAAACTAAAACATCTACTTACGCGTGTCTGTTCATGGTGACCGCTTTAGTTTAGTTTCGATGTTGTTGCTTCTACAATTTTTGAACTTTCCCTCCGCCTCAAACCAGAGGACGTTTTCAAATAACGAGCCCGAAGCAGCCAATCAGACGCTGGTCACGTGTTTCCGCCTACACCCCCCTCGAGCCTTATATGGAAACTACAAATATGTAAACTATCTCTAACAGTCACCAGATAAACTGACACCAGACAGACACCAGACATAAAGATAAAGAATAAACCAACATAATTCATGTCTTAATGAACTAAAACAACAAATAAAAACTAGTTTCAAGTTTATTTGACATGTGCAGGTTAACACAGGGTCAACAATATAATGTAAAGAGGACCATATAACTCTGAAACTATGAAATATATAATAGTACAAGTCTATAACATGGTGGTAAAGCACTTTAAAACAATAAATGAGACAAGCAGATCATTTAAAATACCAATTGCATATGATACTTAAATAATACTTACATACAATATATCAATTGTATATAATACTTAAATTAAATCTGAGACAATATTTATCTGACTAGCATGATCGTCTTAAAATCCATAAATATATCATGTGTTTGTGTTTTGATAGCTGTGTGACTAGTATTTAAAAAGGTTAAATATGTTTTATTAACTAATTAACTAACCGCATTATTAAATAATTTAAGGAGTTATATAGTTATATCTAACACATTTAGATACATATAACTCTTTGAATTAATTATATATGCAGTATTTTTTATGCAAACCTTTATTGAAAACTGTACAGACAATCAGAATATACATAGAAACAGACAAGTGGGAGATATATACATATATCTGTTTATACACAGTATAAACAGTATAAATAAAGTCTGAACGCTGATCTGACGTCAGTTTGTAGTCCAGCATAAACACCAAACATGGCGTCGGCGGAGGTTGTTGTTAAGAAAAAAACACTGACACCTACCGGCCATCATCTGCAACACAGAAGTTACAAAACACTCACATGTGCAGCCATTAACACACTCGCGTGTGGATGGTGCTGTTTTATATAAACACTGGAGGTCCTGCTCTGAAACTGCTGCATTAAACACTGAAAGTCTCCGGTAAGCGCTTTGTGTTAACTTTGGTGATGAAAGTGAAGTGTCGAGCGTCGTGTCGTTTAATGAGTCGTGTTTTTTTTAAGGGGGAGAAATGAAAAGGAAACCGATGCAATTAGATGCAACTGGATCAAAGGGTAAAGGAAAGAAAAGGACCGGAGAGGACTCTGCTCCAACTCTCTCCAAAAAACTACGAGACAGAAAAGATGGAGAGACATCTAAACAAGGTGTGCAGCCCTGACAGGACATCAGCAACACGGTCCTACATGAAATATTCATGTCGTAAGAGTTGGTTTGTGTTTTGCAGGCCCTCCTCTTCAGTCTGCAGGAGTTCAGAGGAGAAGTGGGCATGGAAGCATCCTGCACTTCATCTACAAGAGCACTCTGGGTCAAAGTCTTCACTCACAGATGAGACAGGTGAGGCTGTACAAAAGAAGAAGGAGAACAGATACAGTAACAGTGCACAGCAGTTTAAAATGTTTGTTGTATGCATCAATCTGTGCAAGTGTGCATGCTATATGTGCATCATTTTATATTATGTAGAAACGTGTACATTGCCAGATTAACTTACTAGGGTGCAGAAAATGATCTGCATTTCAGTGTATCATTTTTTTTTATGTTGGACTACTACCTGGCCTCAATTGCAGACAGTTCAGAGAATTAAATGTTGTGTTTTAATCGTACATATTCGGAAAATTGTAATTCAGTTAGTGCAACACAGTTTACAAACAGGAGGACCAGAGCTGTCTGGGGTCCAGGGTCAGTGTCCACCTTCACTTCATGGAAGAAGACTCAGTCTGAATCAATCAGTTAGTAGTCAGTATAGACTATAGAGTAGTTGATGCACAGATTAATCAGTTACAAAAACAATAATGAATTGCAACAAATATTTTCAACCCATATAGATACACATACTAAAGGATAACTTGCAGTATTTATCTGAAATAAATAGATCTGTTGTCATTTGTTGGTGCATTAATTTTAAGCCAGTGCAGCCTTTTTATACCTGCGTTTCAACGTGACTGAGTCAGTGTTTAGAGTATGTTGGGTCCCAGTACTTTATAAAAAATTTTTTTTTGAATATATCAGTTAGACATTTAAGCATTGTTGTCTCTTTCAGTGCTTGCAGGAACCTTTTGTTCGCTCACTGTCGTCCTATCATTACCACGGTGCCACCAGCCCCTTCGACCGCAGGATCACATGTCTGGAGTGGCATCCCACACACCCCACTACTCTGGCTGTGGGGTCCAAAGGGGGGGACTTATATCTGTGGGACTTTAAGGCACCTGCAAAGAAAACTTTCATTCAAGGGGTGAGTTCCTGCACAATGGTTTGGCTTATTTTACCAGATCCTTGAACAGCACGAGGTGTTCAACAAATGCTTTTAGAGGCCAAGGACAGCTGATTTTACTGCAAGTTAGATTGGCTTGATTTCTAAAGTATGACACTGTTATTGGTTCTGTGCTTAGATGGGGCCTGGAGACTCACTTACAGACATGAAGTTTAACCAGTTAAATCCCACTCAGCTGTTCACCTCGTCTATGGGAGGTATGACAGCTCTTCGAGATTTCAGTGGGACAACTCTAACAGTGTTTGCCAGCACAGACACTCTGAAGTAAGACTTAAGCCCCCTTGTTTTTCTGTAAGATACGGTCAAAAAGGGTTGTAGTTAGTCAGTCTAGCATCAGTCTTCTTACCAAGTGGAACTTATTGGATTATTGCTTCACATTTGTGTGCCAATGAAGTGCTAAAACTGCCCCGGATAAGCCTGCATTTGTGTTTGTGTGCACAGAACGGAGCAGGAGATTTTATCGGAGGGATAAAGTTTTGCCCAAAGGATCTTTCCAAAGTTTATGTGGCTTCTGGTGAGGGCACGTTGACCGTGCAGAGTTTTGAGGGCTGCACGCCCACCCTTCTGTCCAGAACTCAAGAGTGTGGCCACGATCACCACAATGTTTGGTGAGAAGACTGATGCTGTGATCTTAATGTTGTGCTAAAGTTTAAAAATGTTTCACCTGCTATATCCACTAAATTCACTTTTGCTTACAGTTACTGGTACTGCTGTCTAGATGTGTCAGTAAGCAGACAGATGCTTGTGACCGGAGACAATATGGGACAGCTCGTCCTCCTGGGTTTAGATGGCCAAAAGGTGTGTAGACACAAAGTCAATCAAGTCGATTATTTTAGCAGACAAAGTATTTCGATGTGTTGTGTTTTAGACACTAAAAAGACACATTTAAAATAGCTTTCTTCTGTTTTGATGTTGTAGATTTTTAGTGACAAGTTGCACAAAGCCAAAGTGACCCATGCAGAGTTCAACTCCCGTTGTGATTGGTTGCTGGCAACGGCCTCGGTTGACCACACGGTGAAACTTTGGGACCTGAGAAACATCAAAGACAAGAAGAGCTTCCTCCATGAACTGCCTCATGAGAGAGCTGTCAACTCAGGTAACACTCCACACACATCCAGAAAAGGGATAGATAATGACTGTATCTATGAATTATTAGGTAAAAGTGTTTTTTTTTCTTTTCATTTACTCCAAGTCTGTTCTTAATTTTCTTTTTCATCTTTGTCACAGCCTATTTCAATCCAACGGACTGCTCCAAGTTGCTCACTACAGATCAGTACGACGAGATCCGGGTCTACTCGTCCTCTGATTGGTCGAAGCCTCAACACATCATCCAGCATCCTCACAGGCAGTTTCAGCATCTCACACCCATTAAGGTCTCTTTCTTCTTGACGTGTTTTTATCTTTCTGCAACTTATGTGGAAATGTACCAGACACAGTTTAGTCGCACAAACGATGCCCAAATATCATTTTTATTTTGTTGAGTATGCTGAGATGTCTGGTAAAATTATATGTGAGGCTGATGCATCAGTATTAAAATGTGTAGAAAGAATCTGTTGGAGAAATATTATTAATATTCTGTGATTTGTAGGTAATAATGGACCAGGTGGTATTTGAATGGAGCAACATTTTGTCATTAGTCTGTGCTTGGTTAGTATGTAACAAACCATATACTGTTGTTATTTGTAGGCCACATGGCACCCTGTCTATGACCTGATTGTGGCGGGTCGCTACCCTGATAGCCGGGTTTGCCCGGGAGATCAGAGGACCATCGATATCTTTGATTCCAACACAGCAGAGCTTGTGTGTCAGCTGCAAGATCCTTCTGTCCCAGGGATCAAATCTGTGAGTCTGTTTTAAAATAAAACACCTGAAACTGAAAGGCACAAAGCTGTAGTTATTAACACATAGCAACATTTATTTACAGGTCAACAAATTCAATCCAATGGGCGATGTGATTGGATCTGGAATGGGTGAGTTCTTCAAAACAACATCATTGGTCGATCTTGATTCAAACCAGTTCTCTGAGAGGAAGTTATACCACTAGTCTTCTGCCTAATGTTCCCTCACAGGAGTGACAGTGCTTGTCTGGAATAGAAGTGAGTCACTGATCAGCAACCAAAACAAAGAGGAGGAAACCTCAGCCTCAGTGGAAAATTTAAGAGGCCAAAGGAGGAGTCAGCAGCGCTCCAGCAGGGACAGGAGAGGTCCTGCTGCTGTGGATGCAAAGCTTAAGAAGAAACTGGCTTCTCTGGAAGAAACAAAGACCAAGACCAAGACCAAAGCTGGATGTACTAAACAAAAACAAGCACAGATGAAGAAGAAGTAAGCTGTATAATAGTGAGGATCTTGAAAATCCATGTATATATTTCTTTGTTTACTGTTTGTGTCAAAAACTTCAGGGATTGTTTCAATGTTTCAGAAATACTTTTATAAATCAGCTTAATACTGAAACTTTTGTATGTTTTCACAGATGTTTTTCTCCTATGCTATAATAAAAAATATATCATTTCTTACACGATTGAGTCTTTATTTTACAAATCTTTGACCACATATCTTATCATGAGTAAACATGAGGAAGGTGATTTATTACATACACCTTTCATACAGAGTGTCAGTATGTGTATCATGCATAATTAAAGAGATAACTTTCACGTAGTTCATGGACCGTGACATTTGCCAGCTGGAGGAGCACTTCACCCCACGCCTCCTGCTCCTCTTCTATCTCCTGATGCTGGGCCTGGTGGGCAGAGTACACCATGCTCAGGACAAGACTCTCAAACTGAGCCAAGGTCAGCGGCCTCCTCCTCCTGTCCTGCAGTGAGGTAACCATTTGCGTCATGGAGCTCTTACTTCTGGGGATGTTGTCATTGATCTGAGACAAGAAAGCCCGCCCAGACCTCATTGACGCCAGCTCCTTGTCGAGCAGAATGATATTGTTGTCCTGGTCCATCTCTATCCCACCCAGCAAGAACTGAAAACAGGATAGAAAAGAAAAATATCCATCACAAACTCAAGATATTTAATTAATCTGTATATAGACTTGTTAACTCTAAAATAAATAAAGCACCTCAAACATCAGGTCTGCATCTGCAACTCCTGAGCCATGTTTTTGAGAAGTTGGATGTCTGCCTGCAGCCACATCTACAAAACAAAGTATTAAAGTTGAACTGCAATACAGTTGAATTTAATAACTGCAGATAAACTGTCCCTGTACTGCATATTGAACAGTGCATGCAGTACCATTATATAACAAAATCTCTGTCAATATCGCAGTCCTGTTAAAAGTCAAAAGTCTGTTTCTACTTACCTAGCAGCACTTGCTCAAAGAAAAGCCAGAAAATGACATGCAGGCAGATTTTTAGATGTATTTTCAGATCCATTCTTGATTTTTTAGCGACAGATTAACATCACATCCTTCTCACCTCTGCTGTCCCTCGTCTCTTTTTGTGAAACCAGGCAGAAGTAACTCAGCCCTAATACCATGCATTTTTCCACCTTGGAAAAAGGGACTAAAAGCCAGTTGGCTGTAATGCAAAGCAGACAGAATTTTATTAATTCCTGGTTCTTTTTACCCACAGTACGCAGTAACTTTTAGCAGGATTTGTAGTTAACAGAGGCAACTAACCTTTTCTCACATTTTACTCTTCAAAATGCAACATTTAAGCCATTTCACTTCAGGTGTATTCATGTTGAATGGTGATAAAAATGCAACAAAATGAATAAATAAACATCCATGAAGCATGTATCAATTACCTGAGGTCAGGGGTCCTTGTCAACATAAATAAGTCCAATAAAGTTTATTAGTTTTAGGATATTTTGCCATTAATAATCTGAAGCGATGCATTTAGTTCATTCTTTTTTGTTAACCTTTAAGTATCTGCAACTATGGATGAAATATTTACCCCCCCAAAATGAAATTATTTACCACAAAAACCTTTTTTTTCACTTCATAAAAACTCTTTACTTTAACAGATATCACACTCAGTGTGTGTTCTACACTGTCAGTATCTTTCTTACAGAATCCACAGATGTTGTGACATTTTCTTTAAAGATTCAGTGGATGGATAGATGTCATTTAAGATTTTAAAGCTCATGTTACTTTATTTTGACAAACATCCATTATCTGTAAGCACTTATCCTCATCAGGGTCATGGTGGGGCTGGAGCCTATCCCAGCTGACTTGGGCCAAGATGCAGGGATTGGAAATAGGAAATAATTGGAAAGAAACTACAACATGGTAGGGATGATTAAGACAACTTTCTGATGATTCAGGTCATACTTAAACTCCAATAATCACGACAGCAGCTGAACTAACTAATCCAGACAGGTGAAATATGAAAGACCTGCGGAACCTCTCCCTCTCTTCTTACACCGTGGGTGTAGCAGTCTGCTGCTGAAGGAGCTGCTCAGGGACCCCACAGTGTCATGAGAGGTGTTGTCCACGATGGATGTCAGCTTAACTAACATCCTCCTCTTAAACTTAAATACTCATTCAGTTTGGTGAAGATTACATACAGCAGCACATACTGTAACAAAGGCGTTATTTTATGTTATTTTTTTAGAGAATGCAGCATTATTTACACCAAGCAGAAAGTGGGTATTTCTAAAGAGGACAGCTGTAGTGACAGGTCTCCGCCACGTGGGGGCAGTAGCAGCAGATGATCGCGGTGAGTCGCTTCAAAGCTGCTGAAAAAAAAAGAGTTTATTTACTTCCGGTGAAGAGTTCAGCTGCTCCTGGATGTTAAAGTGGAAATAACGGTAACGACGTTTACTGCTCATTATTTTAAAGCTTCACGACTCTTTTGTGTCGCCTCTTGTTATATTTGTTATAACTCTGCCTGAACCGTGTCACGGTTTAATTTCCTCTGGTTAGCCGCCGTGCTAACGTTAGCCGCTCGTAAACACAGACTGAAACACTTTGTTTGTCTGAAGCTGCTGCCGCGATTATTGGAGTTTAAATATGACCCGAGGCATCAGTTGTCTGAAAGGGTTTAATTATGTTTGTGGTGTCTCATGTTTAAGTGTCTGCAATTCAGTTTAACAGCATCATAACCTGCCTGTACCCAAACAATAAAATAATAATAGTGAATAAACACAGGAGCTGTAGAGATATGTTGTAGTTTTGATGTTTTGTTTTGGTATATCAGCTGATTATTGACAAAAAAATACAGTGCGTAAATACAATAAATAGATAGAGCATTAAAAAATGTGAAGTTTATCTTTCAGCTGTTTTTTAAAGGGATCCTGAACAGATTTAAAAAAAAAAAATCTTATTTATAATAATAATAATAATAATACATTTTATTTCATAGGCGCCTTTCTGTCACCCAAGGACACCTTACAATAAATAAAAGTAGACAGCAAATAACAGAAACAAACAAAAAAGAACCTTAAAAGTATCAAATGACAAGAATACAGCATTAAAAACAGGTTAAAATAGGAAAAGGTTATTTTAAACAGGAGGGTTTTAAGTGCAGACTTGAATTGTGAGAGTGCGTGGATGTTCCTTATGACGGGGTGGGGTAAAGAGGTCCAGAGCTGTGCTGCAGGCAGATGTTGGTTTTGCAGAGGGAGGGATGTACAGGACACGATGCTGACATGCGGGATCTCTCTCAGCAGATAGTATAGACGGAGTGCAACAGCTAGCAGTTCAACATCCGGGCTACAGAGCTGTTATAAAATGATTATCGGTTGATTTATTGTTGCCTCCGGTATTAGTCAACGCCCCCCTATAAAAGCTAAATGAAGGCAGGATTTATTGCCGGGCTGTTGCATCGAGCTGCATTAGTGTAAATGGATGCTGTGCTCTTTGCTGACTTTGTCAGGCCAGCAGCAAAGATGGAGTCCAGCGAGGACGGGGGCCTCAGTGTCGGAGGATCTGTGGGAGAGGAGAACTACTTCCTGGGATACACCTTCACCGACCGCTCCCACTCCAGCCGGGTGGTGAAGAGCATCATGGACCTGTGTTTAGAGGACGGCCTGTTCGCCGATGTCACCGTCACCGTGGACAGCAAAGAGTTTCACCTGCACCGGCTGGTGCTCTCGGCGCAGAGCAGTTTCTTCCGCTCCATGTTCACCTCCAACCTCAAAGAGTCCCACAACCGCTCTATTGAGCTGAAAGACGTCAGCCCCACTGTCTTCCAGCTGCTGGTCGACTACATCTATCACGGGACGATAAAGCTGAGGGTGGAAGAGCTGCAGGACACCTATGAGATGGCGGATATGTACCAGCTCACCGCACTGTTTGAGGAGTGCTCCCGCTTCCTCTCGCGGACAGTGGAGGTCAAGAACTGCCTGCAGGTGATTCACTGTTTCTCACGAGCCTATTTTACTGTGGTCATAATTGTATAGTATCAGTTTTATGATGATCTGTTTTTACCCAGGTGATGTGGCTTGCAGACAGACACAGTGACCAGGAGTTGTATACTGCAGCCAAGCATTGTGCTAAAATCCACCTCGCCCAGCTGCATCAGACTGAAGAATTTCTTAACCTGCCTCTCTGTCTGCTTTTGGACATCATCAAAGGTATCACCGTATTTGTGTTTTCACTGTGTGCCGTCACATTTCAAACAGCCATGTACTTTGTATTTGTATTAACATATGATATGAAAATGAACACAGTCTTGAAGTTTCAGATAGGTAATCCATCCTTTTTTAGCTTTGTTAGACTTTAGACTTTATGAATATGACTCACTAGGTTTTGTGTTTGTTTGTGTTCAGACGGAGTCCCGAGCTCCCAGAATCCGACAGTGGCCATCGAGTCGTGGATAAACCACAACAAGGTGGAGAGAGAGGAGTTTTCTTGTATCCTTCAAGAAAATCTCAAGGTAACATTCTTTCATCTCGAGCTGGAAAGAGGAAGAGGATGCCCTCATTTTCTGTCTCATATGATTTGTGTCTCTGACGTCTGGTATGTTTTTGTCTTGTGTGCCTGAAGGAAATCGGCGAGAACGTCCACATTTATCTGATCGGTAAAGAGGAGACGCGGACTCACTCCCTGGCTGTGTCACTTCACTGCGATGAGGACGACGCGATCAGCGTCAGTGGTCAGAACAGTTTATGTCATCAGATCACTGCAGCCTGTAAACACGGAGGTGACCTGTACGTGGTCGGGGGGTCTATCCCTCGCCGCATGTGGAAGTGTAACATGCACACGATGGACTGGGAACGCTGCGCCCCACTGCCCAGAGACCGCCTCCACCATACCATGGTCTCTGTCGCTACTGAGGACGCTATCTACTCACTAGGAGGAAAGACGTTGCAGGACACACTCTCTAACGCCGTCATCTACTACACAGTGAAGGACAACATGTGGACAGAGACCAGCCAGCTGGACACTGCGGTGTCTGGGGCTGCTGGCGTTAACCTGGGAGGCACCATCTACCTGCTCGGAGGGGAGGAGAACGACATGGACTTCTTTACTAAGCCATCTCGACTGATTCAGTGCTTTGACACCGCCTCCCAGAAGTGCCAGATCAAACCCTACATGCTGCCATTTGCGGGCTGCATGCACGCCGCGGTCCACATGGATGTGATCTTTATCGTAGCAGAGGGAGACTCCCTGGTGTGCTACAACCCCCTGCTGGAGAGCTTCACCCGCCTGCGCTTCCCCGAGGTGTGGAGCTGCATTCCTTCACTGTGGAAGGTGGCCAGCTGTAACGGCTGCATATACGTCTTCCGGGACAAATGTAAGAAAGGTGACGCAAACACGCTAAAGTTTAACCCTGCCACATCTGTCGTCTCTGTCATCAGGGGTATAAAAATCCTCCTCACAAACTGGCAGTTTGTTTTGGCCTAAACTGTCCTCTGGATGTTGACACTGTGGTCCACTAACTCACCACAGACAATCAGGGAAGACTGTCGGATAACTTACCATGACTTCACTGTTCAGCCATTCCAGAGAGGAGACCTGCTCTAAATGTATTTACTCAGCTGGTTTCTGTGTCACTCATTCCATTCTGACTTCACCACCAGACCAGTAAAAACAGTTCAGCGCTGTGTGTGTGTGTGTGTGTGTCTTGTATTACAGTGTGTCTCATTGTGGACCCCTTTTTAGAAGTCAAACAATTTGTGATGATGCTGTAACCAGTGATGAACTAATCGACATTGTTTTCCTGTGCACTGCTCGTTTGTAGAGACGCATGAACAACTTCAGTGTTTAAAAAAAACAAAAAACAAAAAAAAAACCTCGACTGAACACAAAACATCCTTCGGTATATCGTATGTGAAGACGTGTATCATGATGTTGTAGGTTAAATATCCTCAGATGTCAAACATAACATAATGTTTTATAACTTTTCAATTTTTTCACCGTTTCTTGTCTTAAGATTGTATTTTTTTGATGTACGATGTTCAAGTTTAACTGGTAACAGAAATGTTAAATATATCACTGTAACTACACGCTGTCACTGTTTGTTTTTGATATTTATGGCCCTTTAGGCTTCTTGCATTAACTATCACTTACTATTAATATAATGTTTATTACCGGGGATTTAGGATCTTTCATTCTTGCAATTATACAGCGATGCATTTAGAAATGGTGCACTTAAAAGCTTCGCCTCAACAAAGACATAACTCCCAGCAGTATTTATCTTTGGATTGGTAATGCATCTTGTGAATGGCGAGGTGGTAAAGGTGCCTGCTTTGTCCTTGGGTGGGGGGGAAAAAAAGGGGAGTTGAACAAGAGAAAAGCTACTACAGAGAGGCCAAAACTTTGATCCCATTGATGTGTTGCAGGAGGCTGTGCAGCTGAAACCCAAACCCAGTAACATGTCAGACTTTGTGAACTATTCTAAGCATCAGTTGCTGACGCCAAGATGAGGGGTGGGGGTTTCTGGGGGGGCACATATGCGCCTCCATAAGAACTCCCAATAGGAACTGACGGCCACTACGGGCACCATCTGACATGCAGTGCCTTAATGTTGGGCAATAAAGCTGTTTATAGAACCCATATCACAGTTCACAGTCCCACACGTTGGAGAGCGCGGCGAGATCCATTTGTGGATGTGCGTTTTTTTAACGCCGCAGAGGGTTGTGATGTAAAAACGTGTAGTCCAGTGTTTGGTCAGCGAGTGAGGGTTGGTGTGAAGGTAGATCGCTAGGAGCTGTAGTGACCTTGGGACTGCTTGCTGAGGGCAGGACAAAATTCCTGAAGGGACACATGGTCTAGAGTGACAAGGCCATCTGCTGTAGCGCCAGCAGTAGGAGGAAGGTGGAGGGGGACGGACACTGGGGGTCGGGGGGTGGGGGTGTGCTGAGAATTCCTTTCGCTGGGGTGTGGAGGGAGTAGATATTCTGGGATATCGCTGCTCGCACTCCGCCGGGGAAACGTGTTTCTTTGGCATTTTTCAGACGGAAATCTGAGGGAGAATTTTTGATGGTGAGAGGGGGATCGTTGCAGAGTTAAATGGGGAAGGCATTTTTCCAGCTCTCCACGAAGCGATTGGTGATAATGGTCTTGCTGTGTTGCCATTTTACTTCGGTGGATCCAGTTTCCTCTCCATCTCAGCACAGCCGGAGCTGAGAGAGCGGGATCTGGTAGGCCCTCTGGCTCCCACCTCTCAGAGGATCATCTTCAAGGGATCTTCTTTGGAGTTGTACTGTGCATGGCAAGGATCTATTTTCTTGCTGCCTCACTGAAATTGCATGGCCTAAACGAATGAATATTTTTATGAGGCGCCTTGCACCAGAGATGGGCCAGGACCAAACCAAGCAGCAGATAGAGAAGGGCCTGAGGTTGTATCAGTCCAATCAGACAGACAAAGCCCTGCATGTCTGGACAAAAGTGCTGGAGAAGACCTCAGATCCTGGGGGGAAGTTTCGAGTGTTGGGGTGCCTGATCACAGCTCACTCGGAAATGGGAAAATATAAAGATATGCTCAAGGTAAGAAGTATCAGTGTTGAGGAGTATACTCTTTATAATATTCCTAATATTCTGACGCTAAATAGCCATGTAGACATTTTTAGCACTGCGTGATCATATTTGTGTGCGTGAGATTGAGTGCTACTGTATTTTTCATCAATTTTATGTCATCCTGTCCGCTCAGGTCTAGTACAGCTCATGGTGTAGCAGCATTTTAACATTTCCACAATGTCCCCAAGTGCTTATTGAACGCAAAGAGGTCAAAGGTCACCTTCTTAGTTCCATTTACAGTGATCTTGAGAAGCACGGGTTAATTTGTGGCTTCCATGCGATGCAGAGTAAATAAGTGTCCTGCAACCTGAGTATCAGTGTGGGGTGTCTTGTTGACATAATCATCTTTACTCAAGCAGCACCCACTCTCTTTCACACCGCTTTAATGAGGACTTTACGAAGTAGACCAAGTAGACTTTGAAGAAATGTATCCTATCATTTTTCTTTTATCCTGCATCTATTTGAATTTAAGACCTAACATCCATGTTACTATTCACCGCTTGCCTGCAGGTTTTTCAGCCTTCTACTTACGCTCTCTCTTTGCAGTATGCTCTAGATCAAATCGACACAGCCAGAGAAATGGAGGACCCAGACTACCTGACGGAGGGCTACCTGAATTTGGCGCGCAGCAACGAGAAGCTGTGCGACTTCCAGAAAACGGTGTCCTACTGTAAGACCTGCTTAAACATGCAGGGTACCACCGTCAGCCTGCAGCTCAATGGCCAGGTATGTCTTAGCATGGGCAACGCCTTCCTGGGCCTCAGCGTCTTCCAGAAAGCTCTGGAGAGCTACGAGAAGGCCCTGCGCTATGCACACAACAATGACGACAAGATGCTGGAGTGCAGAGTCTGCTGCAGTCTGGGAAACATCTACATCCATCTTAAGGTAGTTCTTATTAAATGATTTAATCTGAGTCAAGTCAAGCTGAAAGATAATTTTGGTTATTTGAATGTGCAAATACTACACCCTTGCCCGGGCTCAGCATCATCTCTGACCAGTTGTTTTAAAAAAAATGATTTTTCCGAGCTGTAAAAGGTCTAAAATACTTTGATCGCTGCAGACATCTCAGGTATTTTATTTGTGTAAAAACATTTGTTCAGTTGCACACGTGTCTTCGTTGCGCAATCATTACTGATGTTGCCAACTTATATTTGCAGAGTATGATAACACTGCAGAGCATCCAAGCAAATATCATCAATGGTTAGCTCATGTAGTACTGGGCATTGTAAAACAAGGGCAGAGTGAGTAGTCTGGCTAGTGGGGGGCAGGGCGGGGGGCTTATGTACTACCCTTGACATCAGAGATTTGTAAGAGTAATCCCTCGGCTTCCCAGGGAGGATTGATTTCAATAGGATTGTGGTGAAGTATCATTTGAAGAATGCACTCATATGTCACCTTATTTTATGAAAGAAAACATATAATACGCCTGTTCATAGTACTGGAGATGCACATATCAAAAAGTTTTCTAAAGTTTGGATGGTCAAAGGAAGAGAATTACAAACCAAGAAGTTCATGTCAGCACCATTTAAAAAGGATGTTGGACTAAAGATGCTGCCATTTTTAGTCAGTACTTGGACATCAGAGGTCTTACTCATCAATAATTTATGCCAACAGGACTATGAGAAAGCCCTATTCTTCCCTTGCAAAGCAGCTGAGCTCGTCAATGACTATGGCAAGGGTTGGAGCCTCAAGTATCGAGCCATGAGCCAGTACCACATGTCTGCCGCCTACAGGAAACTGGAGCGCCTGCCAGACGCCATGGAATGCTGTGAGGTATTGTTTTATAACGAACACATGATTACGGTCCTCAGAGATTGATTCCCGTGAAGACAAACTTGCATAACTCTGTGGAGAATGTCACAGTTTTGGTTTCCCTGCAAAGTTGTCGTCCCCTGATGCCTTTGGCTGTTTTGATGTCTGAGCTCCAGATACAGTCGATGTTCTGCTGCTGACAGGTGCGAGCGCCAGTTGTTCTGTTGTACCTCGACAAAAATATGCTCACAGAGGCGCTGGTTTTAGGTGTTAATGAAGAGGGTGGCCTTAGTCTTCACTGTGTTCTAATTATGTACCAAGGGTGAAAAATAACTTGTGTCATTGCCTTGGAGTGCAAAAGTATAGTAACGAGACAGCAGAATGCATGTCAGATTTATTACATTTGTCAAACACATTTGGACGAACTATTTGCACCCGCATCTTTTCTGAATATCAGAATACCAGAGGACAAGAGTGATAAAGGTGAAACAGCAACGTGACACGTTCCACATCACTTACCAGTCTGGTTTATTTGAAAAAATACTGACACTGAAACTGATAAATTGTCAGTTCATGTGTCTTTTTTTAATTAAACGTACCCTATAAAATATTGGTTCTCTTAATAAGACTTAATTTTATGCTATTATCTAGTTTTGAACTGTCATTACATTTTATTTTATCTTATAATTATTATAACCCAACTCAGTGGAAACAAATGGCTCAAAAATGATTTTCCATAATTAGATTTCAGCAGAGCTTTGGTATCACGGAGGGTGGGAGGGAGGGAGTCAGACAAACCCTGTCCTCTAAAAGTCTCTCCATCTTGCACTCAACAGGAATCTATGAAGATTGCACTGCAGCATGGTGACCGTCCTCTGCAGGCTCTGTGCCTACTAAACTTTGCCGACATACACCGCTGCAGGCGTGACGTTGATGTAAGATGCCACCATTTAGTGCAGACCTGTTGGGTTTAAAGATTTTAGCTTCAAATGTTCCATTTTCCTTATTTTGGCATTTCTCTTCAACCATCTAGAAAGCATTCCCTCGCTACGAGTCTGCCCTGGCTATCATGACTGAGATTGGAAACCGTCTTGGACAAACACAAGTCTACCTGGGAGTTGCAAAGTGTTGGCTTGTGCAGAAAGAATTTGACAAGGTTTCTATTATATTTAAATCTGACTGACCTGATCATAGTTTTATGTTGTAATTATGACACACGCTGTCTCGCTGTTTCTTTTTCAGGCTCTTGATTCTTTGCAGCGAGCACAGGAACTGGCAGATGGGATGGGAAACAAGGTAACTGGTACTCCTTAGGAAACAGGATAAAACACAGAAGTAGAGCTACTTGTCTAATAATTGACAATGTCAATGGACAGAAAATTAATTAATTCATCAAATTTTTCAGAAAAAAGTTGCACTAAGATTTCTTTCTCTTACAGTAAAATTAGATTAAGCAAAAGTCCCGAAAAAGTAAAACTACAAAAGTATTAGCAGCAAATTATATTTGAATTATCACAAGTAAGAATACTCAAAATTAAATTATACTGCCTTTAAGGTCCTTAAATATTTTTTAGATGATGCACACAATATAATTGTTGCGGGGAATTTTGCTGTTCTTGTAAGTACATGGTGAAATCACTTCAGTGCCAGGAAAGCTTTGTGCAACTCCCGCCTGAGCAGCTCAGCAACATAACTGAACACTGCTGATGGTATGTGGGCCTTTTAATCTAGAACACTGTCTCATATTTAATAAATGATCGTATGTTTTGTATGTAAAATCAATGTAATTATAGCTGTTAAATACATTTTGTGGATTAGAAGTATAATGTAGCACAAATTAGATACATTTACCTAACTCAACTTAGGTAAATGTATCTTGTGACTTTCCTCACTGGATTTTTGAGTTGGACAAAACAAGATTTGAATTAAATCGAGAGAATAATCTACAAATGAATCGATAATGGGAAAATAATAGTCACAGCCGAACGCAGACTTTTTAAAATCATACAAACATCACAGTCTACATGTGACGCTGACCCTCTTTTTGTATCTGAAGCTGTGTACACTGAAGGTGCACTGCCTGAGCGAAGGGATTTATCGAAGCCGGGGGCAGCAGGAGGAGCTCAGAGAGCAGGTGGTGAAGTTCCTGCAGTGTGTCGAGGAGCTGGAGCTCTACTGCGGCATGTGTGGAGAGTCCATCGGGGACAGGGACCAAAAACTGCAGGCCTTACCCTGTTCCCACATTTTCCATCTCAAGTGGGTGTTTTTAGCACAGGATGCTCTTTTCTTTGAATGTTTTTTGACACTTAATGTTGAGAGATAACACCTGAAATAGATACACATAAAGCCACTGTTTTCTCATTTCAGGTGTCTGCAGACAAACGGGACAAAGGGTTGTCCCAAATGTTTCAAGTCCTCCATGAAGCCTGGATTCGTGTGATTGTGAGACTGTGTTTGTGTGTTGGATCGGCAGACACGGCGTGAAGCCTCGCAGGCTCCTGACTGATCTGCGAGAAGCAGGCAGCCTCCGGGAAGATGTGCTGAAGATGTTTGAGGAGTAATAATTCACTGCTCTGTGCAGAGGATGCTGAACTGAACCCAGAGTGTGTCGCAGAGTGTGGCTCTGAGAACACAATCAGGGCATCCACCTTATTGACAGACATCAGTCTGTGAGTTACAGCTGACTGAGGAGGTACAAGTGTTACATTTCAATATAAGCTGAAGAAGAAAGAATTGTCTCTGACGACTGGCCATTTGTTGCAGAATTTCAATCTTGAGGGGTATGGATTGTCCAAAGAGCATCTATAACTTGTATTTGCTATTTTATGCAGTAGATCGTTTATTAAAATCATCAGTCATATCTGTAATCTTAGTCACAGAGTTTGTTATAGTACCTTTAACACAACATCCACTTGATCTTTACTCACAAACAGTTTCTGATTTTTTTATTTTTTTTAATCAGAGCACAGAGCCATTTTTGAATTTACCCGATTTCATACATGGAATATTTATTTTTGCGTTCATGTACATATTATTCTCATGTTAATTCGTTTTGAAAGTTTGATTTCTTTGAGGTGTTTTGTAAAACCTAAAAACAAACAAACAAACTAAAATCTCTTAACCATTCAAAAACTAGTATGTCTTTACAAAACACAGTACAAAGTACATGCAGCTGTTTTTTTTTCTTCTTTTCCTCCTTGTTCGATGAGATAAAGGAGCAGGATCAACACACGTGTTCATAGAAATTCCTTTTCTGTCCATTTTTTGGGGGGATTGTTTTACTCTTATGACATCAAGATAATGTTGTTGAGAAGCATTGGGAAAGGATCTTCTTTGACCAATCACACACTCGTTAAACAATTATTTAGAAGAGATGCAGTATGTTTTTAATGTAGCGTTTTCATATCTGTAGTCATGTAAATAATAATTAGTGCAGCATCTCGATAGTCAGATTGAGATGATATACTTGCTGAGGCATTGTAATTTTTTCGGGACAATGGCAAAAAAAACGAATTTATTGTTGCATGTTTTATTCACAATGCCAAGCGACAAAGTTCGATTACAAACTATGTATCCACAAAACTGTGTATTAGCTTATTTCATCATTGTTTATTGTAGTATTTCATATTCCTTATATATTTGTTCAATTTATTTTAGATATATTACGATTTGCGGGGGGAGGGGGAGCCACATCAATCAAAATCATCAAGGCTTAATGAGGTTTTTAATATGCAGCAGGTTTTCCTCAAAAGCTCCTATTAAAATTATTTTACATTAAATATTCATACATGAAAGTACAAAAAAAAAAACGTAAATAAGTTCAGGAGGAAGGTGAAAACAGGATAAATGTTTGCATTCAGCAAAGACAGAAAACATATTAAAGTCAAATCATCAAACTCAAGAAACACACAATACTGTAGTTTCAAAACATGAAGTATTGAGTTTCCTCTCTCCACACAACATGTGAGTTTGTTGACCGCATGAGAAGAGAGGGACAGCGACACATTTACTTTTACTGCACAAGCACTTATGTTTCTCTTGTTGAGAACACGTCACTACTTGACCTCACTTCTGTATAGCACCTCTGCTTCTTCTCGTTTGAGGTCCGTGCATCCAAAATAATGTCGATTCACTGTCTGTTTACCTGTAGTACAGTCAATGTAAAACTCCTGTAAAGCATGGATGTTTTCCACGCTTTGTTTGTTTTTTTCTTTCTGGGTTCTGGCGTATAAATAAGAATTTATTGACAATACAGCCACTCATCTTCGACGGTTTAAACTACCTCTGTTTTTGCCTCTAAGCTTTGCCTTCCTCAGAGGATTAATGCAGTAATAACACAACATTTAAATACATGTAGAATTGTTATGTTTTTCTAGACATCATGTTGATATAACCATGATTTTAACGAGTTAGAGTCTGACTAAAATGCATTGTTAATATATTTATGCATTGAGTCAAACCGTGGTACTGTGTCGCATATGGAAACATTTCATCATGGGAAATAAAATGCACTGAAAACAAATACTAGTCTGTGACATTAGTGCTACTGTTGGTTATTTGTTTGTTTCCTCTTCCTTCACTTCATACTTACTGATAAAAAGTTTTGATACACAGTGCAACACCTGGCACATATTTTAACCAGTCGCACGAGTTTACCAGCATTAACAGAAGCTTCAACCAAGCGCTTTAAAAGGGTTGCACCGCCTAAAGTCACTACACCTGAAGAGCAGGAAGTTTTCCTGTAAGCTCACTTGACAGGAAAACTTCAGACCTGATGGCGGCAACGAGTGTCCTCTGTGAAGAGGACTTGCTTTGTCCTCAATGCTCTGGGATTTATTGCTTTCCTGTTATGCTAAAATGTGGCCACAATATTTGCAGAGTTTGTTTACACAAATTCTGGGAATTGAAAGGATGTCGAGAATGCCCTGTGTGTCGCAGTGTGGCTGTTCAGGGGAGGCCTCCTATAAATCTGGCACTAAAGTTAGTTGCAGACAAATATCAAAATGAAAGGAATGGCGGGAATCAAGAATTTTGTTGTCTTCATGAAGAGAAGCTGACGATTTTTTGCCACAATGATGAAAAACCCATCTGCCTCGTCTGCCAAACATCAAGCCAGCATAAAGTTCATGACTGCTGTCCAGTAGAGGAGGCGGCTCAGCAGAAAAAGGTAAGTAAAAATAGAAACTGCCAAATAACAAAGGGATTTACTGTACGTACACTCCAACACGAGAAACACAGTATTTAACTAGTTATCTGTGAGAGGAAAGATTTGTTTGTGTGGTTGTAGTTTTTTTTTTTAGGTGTAGGAGAGGATTTAATGTCATTAATAATATGCTAAATGTCGATTAATTAATCAATAATCCATAATGACATGCTTTAATCTAAAGAAATGTCATTTACAATGTAGGGAAACTGATTGATTGCTAATTTTATGCCACTCTGATTGAATTAATAGTTTCAGCTCCAGATCTGAACTCTTGATTCTTCTGTTTCAGGCAGAAATTTCAGTGTTGCTGGAGTCTCTGAGGAAAAAGTTCAAAACACTGAGCAAGACAAAGGAGCAGTGGGAGGAAACAAAAAAACATATTCAGGTAAAAGTTAGTCCTGTCATCGTGTCCATCATGACTCACTTCTGAGAAAAGACGGATCTATCAGCACGTCACATAAGCATTCCTTTTGTTTACTGCTTCTCATCATTACAGGCCCAGGCTGCTCAAACTGAGAAAGAAATGAAGGAGGAGTTTGCCAAGCTGCATCAGTTTCTGCAGAGGGAGGAAAACACCAGACTGAAGGCGCTCAAACGGGAAGAGGAAATTAAAAACCAGGTGATGACTGAGAAGCTGAAAAACATTAAGGACCAGATCAATACTCTCTCCTCCACCATCAGTGATATTGAGACGGCCCTCAAAGCAAAGGAGTTACCATTTTTACAGGTGCTTTACCAGCCAATGTTTACACTACGACTAGTTACAGCTGCACTCTGACTCCAAACCACACATTTATTTAATGAACATTTTACTGAGCTCTGTGGTGACAGGCGTGGTAAACCATCCAAAGGGGGACAAACTTTCAAATCTATGAGCAATTCAAGAGGTACAAACTTAAAACTGACAAAAGTGTATCAGGAGTACAAAGACAATAATACATCAAATATATCAAATATAATCTGCAAATATTTCTAAGATGTCCAACACAGTTATTAGTTAGTAGAGTACACAAAAGGAAAACATGTAATTCACCAGAAAATGTCCACTCATACATCATATTTCATGTAATTCACCAGAAAATGTCCACTCATACATCATATTTCATGACATTTCTTCAGATTCATGTCAAACATCTTAATGTCTGAATCTGAAATTAAACTGAAAATGTGAATTATTTGTAATAAATAACTGATATATTTTAACTTGTTGATAGTTGTCCAGTCTCAACAATATCATACATGTATGTTAGCAGAACCATTTTCCACATCTATGCTGTGAGTCTCTGCTTGAAGGCACCTCAGTACTTTGAACTCAGTGCTGACATGGCCACAGTGACAGTGGTATGATGTTTAGCAGGTATGTTTACCGTGCTCAGGATGTTAATTTAGGATCACATCAAAGTTATTATGATAAAACATCTGGGGACCATGAATTGACAACTTTCATGGAGATTTTACAGTCTGGTCCAAAGTCGTGGACCAACAGACAATATCACCACCACAGTGCTACATGGCTAAATATATATGATGCATGCCTACATGAGTGGAGATTTTCTGTTAACATACATCTTACTGCTTTTTCATATTTATTTGATGTATTATTATCTCTGAATACCCACTTCTTTGGAGGGTTTGTTGGTGTATGAGTGTGATGACTATTTTTGACCGTCCATGACTGAAACTTTGTCCATTTGGAGTCAGCATGCAGGTGTTAACGCTCTCTCAATGTTGATTTTCAATATTCTTGCTCCTACATGTAACTTTTTGTTAATGTTTCTTCTTTTTGTGACTTAAGGGCTACAAGCAGACAAAGAAAAGGTATGCATAATCACACCATCAGCTAACATTAGCGCAAACTGTCTCCATAAGACAATGTTGTGATTATTTCAACTTGTTTCAGGGCCAAATGCAACATTCAGGATCCAGAGTACATCAGAGATATCCTGATTGACTCTGCAAAGCATCTGGGATTACTGAAGTACAAACTTTGGAGGAAGATGGCTGACGGTGTCAAATTTGGTGGGTGAACAGACCCAAGTTGAAGTTTATTTCAAGTATTTTCTGTAGCATATTTCTGAACTTTGTTTACACTTTCAGTTTCCATCACTCTGGATCCAAACACAGCCCAGTCCAACCTAAAGTTCTCTGAAGAGCTGACCTGTGTACAATTCAGTGGCAAACAAGTCCTACCTGACAACCCTGAACGCTGCACCCACCGTGTGTGTGTCCTGGGAGCCACCGGCTTCACATTTGGAAAACACAGCTGGACCGTAGAGGTGGGCAAAGGCAAAAGCTGGTGCATCGGAGTGGCCCGAGAGTCCATCACAAGGAAGAGTGTTGTCTTCCTTAATCCAACTGAAGGTTTCTGGGTGATTAGCCTGAGCGACGGAGACAAATTCTGGGCTGAGACTGCGAATCGCACTAAGCTTGTGGTAAAGAATAAACCTGAGAGGATTACTGTAAAACTGAACTATGACAAAGGGAAGGTCGTTTTCATCAACGCTACTGACTCGACAACAATACACACATTCACTGACAAATTTGCAGAGAGGATTTTCCCATACTTCTCTCCTGGATTGTGTGAGGAGAAAAACGCCTGCCCACTGACAATCTGTCCACAGACGATAACGGTGAATTTAGAGTAGACGCATGGCTCTGTGTGAGTGTGTGTTACAGCTGCTAATACAAAAAGAAGAGATAAACCGCACAGTTTAAATATCGATTAATCCACGCTGCAAATTGTATCCAATGACCAAATGAGACGACTTCCACATTTGAACTGTTTAATTATGTTCAGAACAGAGTATTTATCTATTTTTAGTTAATTTATGACTTTGATTTGTTATCGTTATCAACTGTCCTCTTTCTTTGGTTTCCTCTGTGACGCCATGTCTTTCAGCTTAGAGTCCAGTTTCCTTTGCAGGTAGGCTTTCTTATTGGGGTCCATGGATTTATCTTTCTTGCCACTCCCGGCATAAAGAACGCCTTCTTTGCTTATTCTCATCCGAGCATGAGACTTAGCTTTATCTCCACAGCCGTGCACCTAAAAAAAGTTTACAGATTTTAGATGTTACATTGAAATATTAGTACACATACGTATAAAATACTTTCCTGGCCTCATCCATGGCCTTTTAATGACAATTATATTATAAACACCAGCTAGTACGGAATCACTATTTGTTTGTGGTGTGTTCCTGTCTTACCTCTGGTATATGATGACTGAGACAGTATTGTCTGTTGCAGAACAGGCAAAGCTGCCCAAGTGTTAGCACAGAAGCTTTACACTTGACAAAACTGCACACACTGTCGGCCTTCTTGACAGCGTTGATAAGTGCGTCAAAGTCGTCATCCGGAGCAGCAGCGGCAGCGATGTCACAGGCGCCCGCCTTCGTTCGGTTCTTTGCTACGAGACAAACGTCAGAGGTGAACACATTAGAGCAGATAAGTCATAAAAGCACTTTAAAATGAGACGTTTCTACTGCTAACCTTTAGCCGACTTGGGCTTCTTTGATGATGAAGGTATCGGGATGTTGTTCTGTTCCTTCCTTTGTCGAGCATTTTCTTCCCTTTTCTGCTGCTCCCTCTTCATTCGCTCCAAATGTAAACTTTTCAGGTCTAATGGAGGTTGAGCCAGTGGCTCTTTTTGGGGACTGGAGACCGTCTTCTCGTCCTGGACTTCTTCTTGTTCTTCTTCCTTTGTTGGCTCCTCAGATGGTGCCGACACCGGCTTCCTGGACACAGTGATACACCTGTCTTTCCCCTCGCCTTTACTCTCATGCACGAGGCCCAGCTCCTCCGCGATCTGGTGTACCAGCAGCCGGTCATGCGAGTTAAACGATGACGGAAACTGTAGTTCACCTCGATTTGAATCCTTCAGAAAGCTCTCCACCTGCTCTCTGATCTCGGTATATCTGTTCTTGTTCTGCTCTTCCTCTGTCAGCAACTTTTTGTCCTGCGTAGCAGCACTATTTTCTTTACTGCTGCTACCAGTTGGCTTCTTTTGTCCTTGCTTTGTTTTGCTGGGAGGCTGATCTTTAACCTTCTGTTTGGTTGTAGACGTATTAGCCTTTGTGTCTTTGTGATCGCGGGTGTGGTTCTGTGGCACGATGTCTTGGAGATACTCAAATGCTGTTCTGACGTCGCCAAACTCAGTCATGTGACTGATGAGGGACTTCAAGAAAGCGTGACTCTGGACAGTTTGGGTGTCGCACACTACAGCGACGTGTCGTCTCGCACGTGTTACAGCCACATTGATCCTTCTGTCCTCCGCCAGAAATCCAACTTCCCCTAAAATAAAAGAACGTGTGTATTTACGTAAAATAATGGCACTCATGTCTACGGAGTGGCAGAAACAGACACGACAGTAAAAACATAAGTACCTTTTCTGTTGGAGCGAACCAACGACAACACCACGGCCTCTTTCTCTCTGCCCTGAAATCCATCCACCGACTTTATCTCCAGCTCTGGGTGCCTCAAAGACAGTTTCTGACGCAGAAGATCGACCTTCACAGAGAAAGAAAATGCTGTTAAGTTGTTTTTACTGTGAGCGTTAAAGTATTTAAGATTGCATTATTGCTATGACATACTGTTAGTGACTTACCTGTAGATTGTATGGAGCAATAACAGCTATGTCTTTCGCTTTGAGCCCAGCTTCAGTCAACGCCTTGATGTGCAATTCAACAATGTCTACCTCACCTGAGGATAAAGTTAACAAACTGTTAGATACCAAACTAACTGTAATAAAATGATGTATGATTAAAAAAAATAATGACCAACCTTTGTTGCCTTTGGACTGCTCATCTGTCACCTCCATCTCACTCAGACCACAGCCGGCAGTGTCGATAAGAAGCAGCGGCGTGACGGTCTCGTCGACGCAGGTGACCCCTGGCAGATCTCTTTTGCAAAAAAAAAAAAGGCATTTTAAAGAGTTTTTTTTTAAATCACTGAACTACAAAAGTGAGATACTTTCCATCACCAAGCTCCCACTCACTTTAACACGTGTCTCTCCACAGAGCTGTGAGCCGTTAGTCTTCCCTGGTACATCTCTTTGGAGGCCCAATCCATGATGGCACTGTTCATGCGGTACTGAACCGTTAGCATGCGGACCACTGAGTCCCCGTACATCTGGATAAGTCTCTCCATGAGACTGAGAGACAGACCTTTTGAAGCAGCCCTGCGGAGCACAACAACATTATACAACAAGATGCTATAAAAATCAGATCAAACCACACCCACACAGTCCAGATAAAGTGGCTGTTTTTCTCGATTATAACTCAGATTGTTTCTTGTCTACTCATAAATATTTCATTTAATTCATTTTAACGTATCAGACTGCATAAAAACCTGTTGTTTACGTTTGCGATTTGATAGTAGGCGGTAACTGCTTGTAGTCTCCAGCAAGAATGCACTTGCGTGCTCGGAGCAGGGCGATCCAGCAGCTGCTCTCCATGGCCTGAGCGCACTCGTCTATCACCACCCAATCAAAATGCTCCGCTGGCAGAAACTTCAGAGGGCCGTCATCACAAGCACCTGCAGACGCAGACAAGTGTTTTCTGACTGCAACCTCATTCCAACTCGTTTTATTCACTGAAGGCTGTTTGCTGACCTGTGTTGGTCGACAGCACAACGTCAGCACGTTTCAGGATCTGAGTGATGGCTGTAGCTTCCCTGGTTTTCAGCTCTTTTCTTAGCTCTCCTATTTCCCTTTTGAAATTCACCCGCTCTCCTTTTTCACGCATCTTCTTCATTCCCACCTAGAAAAATATATAAAATATTATAAATCGTTCAAGATGGCACAAATGTTAGTAAGTGCACTCAGTAAGATACTAACAAAAGCTTTATCGATGTCTTTACGAATGTCATCGATGATGTTTGCGTTGTCGCTCTGAGCGAGGATGGCGTCTAGTGAATGTTTCTGAATGGACTCCAGCAGTCTGGCGGGGTGACCCAGCCTCAGGACCTTTGCCTTGCACTGGGCTAACCTCTCCACTAAATTATCCACAGCTACATTAGAGGCGGCACAGCACAGGACCTGCACAGACACAGAATCCAAACATGAAAATGATCTTGACAATGACAGAACACAACAATATTTACATGTACACCAATAAAAAAAATTCAAAAAAACTTTCTTCACCTTCTGGCCTTGTTTGACCGCTTGCAGGATGATCTCCACCACTGTGGTGGTTTTCCCGGTGCCTGGTGGTCCATGAATCACGGCCAGTTCTCTCTGTGACAGAGCAAATGACACGGCCTCTCTTTGGGAATCATCCAGGTTCGAGTTAAAGAATTCAACTTCATCTGAAGAGGCAAAACAAAATGCCCAGAATTTACATTTCACAATGATTTGAAAGGTTCAAAACCACTGTATAATATTTGCTCTAAGGACAGTTTCACAGAGCAATTAGAGGACTGTTTTTTTAAAATCATATTCTGTAAGATGTGACTTGCTTGGCTGTGATTGAGAAGACGGTTTTGTGTCTCCAAAGAGAACATTTATCAGATTGCCAGCCGGTCCATTGCTGTATCCATTTAAGGTGTTCAAGGCCCTGCAAGCACAAACAGTGTAAGTTGTTTCAAGGTTTCATACCCAGCTTGTATCTGTCTTACAGTGACATTAAAGACAGCACTCACCTTTTCATTCGTTTGTAGGTGACGTCATTTGCCAATTTTAAGAGGTTATAAAGAGCATCTGTATCAAAGCTGAGGCCATCCTTTGAATCATCAAAGGCAACACTAATAGAAGCTTGGCTGACCCTCGTCACTATTCCTGTGCCAATTTGCGAGTCTGCGGTGCATCCGCCAGTGTCATACAAGCCGACTATGTCGCCTGTAGCAAAAGACAAACATGTCATTAAACAAATTAAGGAACTAAAGTGACAAGAAAAACACAAGTCTATATTCATTCATTCATTCATCTCACCAGGTCCAAAATTGTTGCTCGGCAGAGATGAGAAACCAAGATGCTTTCTGGGCTCAAGGACGACGACTGTGCGACCATACAAGCCTGTGGACTGACTTCCTATATGCAATTTCAGCAGGCAAACACCTTTATTTTGAAGATCCTTAAGAGAGATGTTCTCCTGCCATATCCTGAGAGAATAAATATGTAGTGGGAAAAAACACTGTTAGTTAAGACCAAAGGCTTGTCCTAGTTGTAAATCACACAATAAGCTCTCTATGGAAAAGATTATATTCACCAATTTTACAAATAACGGTCTTAGGGACTATTACTCAGCCTACAAAAACAATCTCTTCTGTGGCTCTGGAGCAGTTTTCTCAAGTCATAAGGCTCATTTTTACTTTTATCATCCACATCGCTGCATTACATCACTGCCCATGTCTCTTAATGTCCTGTGGTCCTTCTGCATACATAATAGTATAATGGCAGTATAATAGTATGCATAATTATACATAAGTATAAACAAGATATGCATGTCCACCATCAGCCTTTTGGATTATATCCAGCCCTGGTCTTGGAGGATTCAGAAAGCTTGTATTACAAACTGAGGGTGTTGTATTTTAAAGATCATTCATTTCTCTGGCACAAAGAAGCTACTCCGTGGCATTATAAGAAATGTAAGATCATGTTTTTGTTTTTGAACACAGTCTCTTTGAAAATTGATGGATCACTCCTTCATACAGGGAAATGTCACAGTCCCGATGTTCTTTCATGTACCTGGTCTCCTCTATTTCAGCCTCCCTCTCCTCCTGTAGAAGCTCGAGGGTCTTTGACACAAATTGTTCAACCGCCATCCCTCACTAAAAAAAGACCCAAAAGACAATCAGTGTTACAGCACAGATCCAAAATAGTACCACTTAACTTAAACAAGTCCAACGAGACGAGATCCTGCTTTGAAATATGTATTTGTATGTTTTATTCCATATTTTAAAATGTCTGTAGATTTTATGGTGGAAAACTAAGACCGTGGAAAGACCATGATAGTTAAAGCCCATAAAATATTCCATTGAATATGTGTTTTACTGTACAATTAACAGTCTCTAATATAACATGATACTTTATACGGTATAAATTCCTGTATAAATAAAAGGTTTTGAAGTATTTTATGGCATGTTTTACAGTCTTTCACTGTCATGGTTTGGCAATTTTTCACTGTAAAATCCACAGACATTTTTAACAGTAACTTAGTTTTACTTTTAATGCTGACACTTTGGATAAATCTTGATATACCAAAGTAAAATTCTGAATGGAGGACCTTACAGCACTGTTACTTTTACTTCTCCTATCAATGAAATAGATAGATAGATAGATAGATAGATAGATAGATAGATAGATAGATAGATACATAGATAGATACATAGATAGAATAAAATACAATATAAAAAAATAAAAACACAGAATGGGACAAGGACACTTAAAAAACACAAGATAAATAGGTAGATAAGGTGCAGTGGCAAGATGATGGTAATGTTACTGTTAATAACAGCATATAATAATAGTAGTAATAATAATATATTATTATTGATAATAATAATAATATATTAATAATACTAATAATAATATATTAGTATTGATAATAATGGTAATAATAATAATAATAATAATAATAATATATTAATATTAATAATAATAATAATAATTACAGAGATACACATAGAAATGTCATATATTTAGCCTGTGCAAGGGTCCATACATTTAACAATATATGCTGCTATATATAATATATAATATGTACACATGTATGAATATATGTATATATACATATATATATATACACACACACACACACACACACACAAGATATGATATGATATATAGTATATGTATAACATATAAATACTTGACTATACAAGATATACATACTATAAATAATATGCTACTAATATAAATATGTAAATATAATGTGCAAAAAGATAAGAATATTGTATAAACATGATAAATATTATCAACATGGTTTATATCAGCACACATCACATGTGATATGAAGGAGTGCACAGGGTGACACATACACATTACAGCCTGCTACATGTAGTTACAGCCTCATATATGATCACAGTTAAAGAAAACAGCAGCTCAGTGATTTAAATAAACTTCAGTGAAACATAAACACTGACAGGTTATTAAAACACTGACAGGTTATTTAAACACTGACAGGTTAGCCTGTTAGCCACATGCATCAGTTTACCTGGCAGGTTAGCGAGTTAGCAAGCGACGACGGCACTCACCTGTTGACGTCAGCTTCTTTAAATAAACACCTGAGGAGCCGAAGACTTCAAATAAAACATCAGGGAACAGCTTGTAAGTTTGTAATATCTCCTCACCGGTGTGTTTAGTTTAGACTCGTGTCGTCTTCTTCACACACCGCCACCTAGCTGCTCAGATGACTTCCGGTCTCTCGCACGCGTTTTATTTTGAAAAACCCCACACGCGGAAGTCAGCCAGCAGCTCGGGTGACGCTCCAGAGAAAGAAACACGTTGAGCTTAAGTTGTCAATCAAAACCGGCACCGACCGCCGCGACAGTCCACGCCAGGTGTATTTGGTCATGATATGTGTTAGCAGCATGAACGTGGCGGCGCTGGCTCGTTGTTCAGTGTGATCCGGAGCTGCAGGAGGATATGCTGGTTGTTAATCTGCCAGATCTCAGTCAGGAAGGAAGGAAGCACTGCAAACCTGCAGACCTGAGTCAATCCGTTTTTATTTAACTGCCTTTTCACTTGCGTTTCTTTCTTTCTTTCTTTCTTTTTTTTTGGAAATGAGAACGACATTATTCCTGCTGCACGCCATCTCATGCTGCTGGTTGGTCAGTGCAACACTTTCCAAAACTGATGCAAAGAAGTCGCATAAAGCTGAGGCCGAGGTGAGTAACTTCAGGGCTTTACCTCTCACAGATGGGTGTGAGCTGTGTGCGTGCTGTCAGGTCCTCATCTTGTTTGCCTGACATGTCACTGGACTGCATTTTCCAGAAATCAGGAGGAGGAGGAGGAGGAGGCCCTGCTCTCTCACCTGTCATTTGTCCAGTCATCATGATGATTATCTGTCACTGAAATAGGATCTTTTCTCTTTCTCTGCTCTCACTGGTTAGACATCTCCAGCTGAGTTGTCTGTGTTGGAGAGAGGCCTTGTTGTGTCAGACCCACACTGGAAAGATATAGTGAAGGAGGAAAAGAGACACTGTGCTCACATCAAGAGAACATTTCAAGGACAAGTGCTCGGATATGTCACACCTGTAAGTCTGAAATCCACCCAGCAACACGTCTACTTTTACCACAGCATCAAAGGACATGTTCAGATTTGTGCAAGTCTGTCTTAATGCAATACTCACATGCCCACAATACTGTACATCATTTGATATTCTTATCTAACAAGCTGGCCATGAAGAAATCTTTAAAGATGTCCTGTGCATCACAAAGTTCAGCTGAATCTGACAAAGTTCATGTTGCAAAATTATCTTTGTGTGTTTAATCTGCCTGATGCAAAGAGGTAATTTACACTACAGATACTGTTAAATACGGTTTCAGCTTACAGAAAATGAATCAGCTACTGTTGTACTCATTTTTCAAGCAGAAATGCATTATCTCTAAATTACATATCATATTAATTTTCCCATCCTCTAGTGGAATTCACACGGCTACGACATCGCCAAGATGTTCGGTCCTAAACTAGGTTCAGTGTCTCCAGTGTGGCTTCAGCTCCGCCGACGGGGACCTGAAACCTTTGACGTTACTGGACTCCACGATCATGATCCAGGTAGAGGACACACTCCACTGATATTCAGATGGAAAGCTTTTTCTAGTCTTAAGCATCGCCACAGATTACTACACATAACAATACATAATGTACATAAAGAGGTGTTTCTGCCTTCACAGGCTGGGTCAAAGCTGTGCGCAAGTCTAACAAGAAAATCAGGATGGGTGAGTAGACGTCCTCCTCACTGCTCTATTAACACAGATCAGCGCAGGTGATTAAAGACTTTTATTGTTTGGTCATTTTATTCTCTCTACCCTCAGTGCCTCGTCTCTTATTTGATGGCTGGTCGTACCAGGACTATGTTAGCGTGCTGGGGAGTGAAGATGAAATTGAAGAGCTTGGAAGTGAGCTGGTGGATGTTGCAAAGGTAATCAGGTGTTGTTGTTCAGCCTCAAATCCCATTCGGCAGTGTTGCTTTTCTAACGACTCTGTGGCCTTACAGACTGAAGGTTTCGATGGTTTCACCTTGGAGCTGTGGAGCCAGCTGGGAGGTAACAAAAGAAAGTGAGTTGACCCTTTTGGATTTATTACTCTGATCAACATCTGTTTGAGTCAAGAGAGCATCATCAAACATGTAAAATCTCCTCCGTACAGGGAGCTGGTCCATTTGGTGAAACACATTTGTGAGACTTTGAAGGCCAAAAGATTAGACTGCATTCTTGTGATTCCACCTGCTGTGACCAGGTAAAGGAGTAATATTAGTTTATTTTTAGCGTTGAAAAATACTAAAGGAAAATCTGACTTTCTTTTCTTTTCCATCACTTCTTCATCATCAGTGCAGGACAGCCAGGTATGTTTGGTCGAGAAGAGTTTGAGCAGTTGGCCCCAGTAGTGGATGGATTCAGCCTCATGACATACGACTACTCCAGCGGTGCCAGGTGATGCCCATAGACTCATCATGGTAGACATGATTAGAGTAACAAACACATACAAGAAGATTCACAGCATTAATGCAGTGTCCTGAGTTTTTTTTTTTTTTTTTAAACAGACCGGGCCCGAGCTCTCCTCTGCCCTGGGTGAGAGACTGTGTTCTCCAACTCGCACCAAACACTCAGTGGAGGCAAAAGATCCTGCTTGGACTCAATTTGTACGGCCTTGATTTTGCAGGTCAGGGAACAGAGCCGATCCTTGGAGGAAGGTAAGACAATGACTACTGCTGGAATACTTTTACAGTTTAGCGATTTAAGTTTCATGACTTTAAAAGTTGATCATTTTCTTAATTAATCATTTAGTTGATTGGTCTAAAAAGGTTAGAAACCAGAACATATATTTGAGGATATTGATATTTTTTCTTTAAAAAATGACCCCTAGTGATAAATCGATTATTGGAATAGTTGCTAATTCATTTAATAGCTGACAACTAACCCATTAATCAGCTTTATACATGATATCAAATTTCGAGCTGAGCCCCACCCTCATCAAAGTGGTGACAGGAGCAATGACACGAACACAGATGCATAAATCTCTTGTTTTGTTATACAGTCGTAAGAAGAGCTCGGCTGAGAAAACTTTTTGGTTTTAGGTGGCTTTGACTTAAACTCGTTTTGGATTTCCTGCAGGTACATCGAGCTTTTGCGGGAACACAGGCCCAAACATCTCTGGGATGAATATGCTGGAGAACATTATTTCAGTTACAAGAGGTACTGGTTTAATGACACTTGAAGTCTTAAGAATTATGGCTTAAAACTAAAATAAAGTTTAACAGCATCTGTTAACGAAATCGGTCACATTTTTTTCCAGGAACAATGCAGTGAAGCATGTGGTGTACTATCCATCACTGAAGGTATGTTTTTTAAGAGCAGCATAGATGATTATTAACTGATGTTTTCACGAGGTTTGCTTACGTTATTTTCTTTTTTTTACAGTCAATCTACTTGAGAATCTCTTTAGCCACTGAACTGGGAACAGGGATTTCCTTATGGGAATTAGGACAAGGTCTGGACTATTTCTATGATCTCTTATGAGAGTTGAACTTGATATTGAAAACTGTTGATCATCAGCACATGCTTTTTTTCTTTTCCTGAATATGATGCACCAAAAGTTCAAGAGCTGTAACGCAGGTATTATTTTTGTTTTTCCGTTGGAGTGAGCGACATGAACCATTGACAGGATTCAGTTAATATTAACTTGTTTGAGGTTCATGGAAGTGTTGAGAAATCTCATCTATGTGAACAAATCTGGGATTTGTTGACTTAAATGATACTAGCGGCAGACATGAGGTACTTGAGTATGTTGTTCTCTTTTTCATGGATAATATTGTGAAAAAAAATTGTATAATTAAGTCAGGGTGCAGTAATATGTCAGTTCAACAATACAGCATGCAGGATCATAATAAGTATAAAGTTTAAATAAAGAGCTGTACTTCTTCTGAGGCCTTCAGACTTAACGTTCCACAAACATTGGCAGCCTCTTGTTACCCAGAAATAATCTGTTTTGCTCTCTGTTAAACATTTCTGCTTTTGGATGCAGCTTTGTTTGCTGTGAAGATGCGTCTTTCTCCGGCTCTGAACTGACACCTGACACCCCGGGTTTTCTCTTTTTTTAAAATTTTCAAATCAAGACATTTGATTGTATGTGTGTTTTTTTATTTTTATTTATTTTTTTATTAGGCTTGTAATAACAGCATTACATCGACAAACATATGTATTTACAGCATTGCCAAACATCTGTTCTGAACCAGCATCTTCCAATATCTGTCTGAGATGAATGTTTGTTTAATTACACAAATATAAATGTATCAATTTGATGTCAACATTTTGTATTTTTACTTGGCACTACAAAGCAGGATGAGATTATTTACGGCGAGCGCTGTCGACTGCATGTTCTGTCCAGTTATTAGGTGTCTGTCTACGACCACATGCACAGCGTCTTCTTGACTTGCTGAAAAACAAAGAGATAAACATGAGGGTTTTTGAAATGCAGATTAAGAAATGACCAAATTAGTATCAGTTCTCTGCAGGTCGCCTCACCTGTGTACGATCCACCACTGTCTTTCACAAAGTCCTCCACAACCAAGGGCAGGTTGGCAAAGTCAGGCCTCCGCACAAGCTCAAACACTGATGGCTTTCAGCAAAACCAGTTTCTGTTATTATCAGTATTCAATTTGTATATTTGGGTGTATTGAATTCATGTTTATTTGAAAAACACTAACCCCTGTTAAGCTGTAGCCACTGAAGATCCAGCTCTGTCCCTCAGTGGCGCAACACAGTGCCGACACTCCTTGTCCAACGGCACAAACAGGCTCTGCGCACAGAAACAAAGTCTACACACTGGACATATAAATCACACACTGACTGATTTTTTTTTTTTTTAAAAGAGCCTCACACTTACTTTGGTGAGAGATGAAGTGTGTAAGAATGCGGTGCAAAGAGCCGCTGTGTGCCAGGTCATTCAGCGCTCCGGGGCAGTCGGGGATGAGCAGCGCCTGATATCGGGCACCTGGAAAGGGTCACTGTGACATTTAACTTAACCAAACAACATAAAAACACACATAAAAAAAATGACCGTGAAATGAATGACCTCACCATCTATAGATTCAAGTTTGGCTGGTGTTGCGTAGGGTTTCACATTGAAGTCCTGCACCCACCTAGAAGTGCTTTCATCGACTCCAATAAAGTCGATCGGCTTCCCCTGAAATAAAGTAAAAAAGAACACCGTCTCACCTCAGCACTGAAAAATCTAAACGTAAGATTTGTTTATATGCCGACAGCAGTTTGCATCTTTTCCATAATTTCTAAGACAAATGATAAAATATTTAACAATGGAGAAAACCACCAGCATTACGCACTTTCACACAGTTTATGGAAGTAGTTCACTGGGTTAACTTCTTGTTTAAAACCTGGTATCATGCCAGTGCGTATCATGACTCAGTGATTCAGCACAGTAGTGCTTTAAACCGAAGAAAGTAGCTATTAAACAAGGTAAGTCTTCCCTTATATATCCAGCTATATATGCACTGAACTGTTCTGATAAAGTCACTTTTGTACTACTGGTTAGTCCTTTCTGTCGTTGACAAAATTAATCAAGTCACCTTTAAAGATTAAAAAAAAAAAGTCCTTAAAATGCTCAGAAAAATAGACATTAATATATAGATACAATACCCTGATCATAACTGAGCAAACTCCATCTGGTGCTACTACTAACAAAGTTTACAGATCCTTAGGTTAAGTATTAACATTATATTGTACAATGTAATTAAAGTTTCAAAAGTACTCAAAGTACTGTTATACTACCATATATAGGCTCATTAGAATATTATGTGCATTAACTAACTAATCAACTAATGATTATTTTACAGATTTGTCTTATTTTCTTGATTTATTGGCCTGTGAAATAAAACCTTATTATAATAAAACAGTAAATCCTCATATTAGAGGTTGGTAGCATTAAATGTTTGACATATTTTACAGGAGAAATGACAAACTATTAAAATTTTCTGTTAATCCACTTGTCGAGCAATCTTTTCAACTTTACTCTTACATAGTGTTGAGTTGTTTCATTTAAATCAAAACATCATATTTTATAAACACTTTGTATGTGTGAAATTAAGTGTTTATTGATAACAGCTGTCCGGTAATTATAGTGGGGTACAAATATTTCTTCCTCTGATACAAGCTAATTAACCTTGTGTTTGAATTGCTGCTTTCAGTATCAATAATGAACTCTGAACATTTACTTACCCCGGGTGTAGCTGTCTGAAGATTAAACACTGAGCTGCAGAGGCTGAAGGACTGATGAAAAGACTTTGCTGACACCCCTGAAGGAACAAACATCATTTTAAAAACACACAAAAAGGAACAAAATACATATTTCTGAACCCCTAAAGGAACAAAATACACCAGTCTAAACTCCTAAAGTAATAAAATACATAATTTTAGACCCCTTAAATAACAAAATGCATAATTGTAAACCCCTAAAGTAGCAAAATACATCATTTTAAACCCCTGAAGTAACAAAATAGGTCATTTTAAACCCCTAAAGTAGCAAAATGCATAATTTTAGACCTCTAAAGTAACAAAATACATCATTTTACACCCCTAAAGTAGCATAATGCATAATTTTAGACCCCTAAAGTAGCAAAATACATCATTTTAAACCCCTGAAGTAACAAAATATATCATTTTAAACCTCTAAAGTAACAAAATGCATCATTTTAAACCCATAAAGTAACAAAATACATCATTTTAAACCTCTAAAGTAACAACATGCATCATTTTAAACCTCTAAAGTAACAAAATACATCATTTTAAACCTCTAAAGTAACAAAACACATCATTGTAAACCCCTAATTTAACGTAACACATCAGTTCAAACGTGACAAAGAGCTCAGTGTTAACAGAAAACATAGCTTGGTTGCTAAGCTAACTAGCTAACATGGTGTTTGACTCACAGGTTAATTAAATTAATTAGTTAAGCTGTAATTGATGCAAAGCTGTGTGAGTGCAGTCAGTCCTGCAGTGTCTCTTCATCAGCTGATGACGGACTCACCTTGTGCAGAAGCGCTGGCCACGATCAGACATGTTGGCTTGGCAGACATTTCACTGACCTCTGTGATCACTGCACATGAAATATTTTAACTAGTTTTTAATGAATGAAGAGAAAACTGTAGGTGCAGAAACGTCCGAGACAAATACGAAAGAAGGAAGTACTGTCAGCTGACAACAACATCCGGTAAAGGATTTCAGAATAAAAGCTCATTGTCAAAAAAAATAAAATAAATACAATTTATGTGAAATTAGTTTTGCATAAAAGCCAAGCATTTTTTTTTATTTGCATTTCAACAAGCAAAACACATCTTTATATTAATTTTCAAGTTAGGTGTGATACATTATTAAAAAAAAATAGATAAACAACAAGTCCAACAATGACTGCAAATGTCTTCACAGCATGCTCTTATTTTCCTGTTCTTTAAAATGAATATTTTGGTTACAAGTTCAGCCACAGATCATAATCTCAACATAACAGGGAAGCTACTCAAAGCAGAAAAAGAACAGTGCTGCACAGCAGCATTATAGTGTCTGTGACGTCTGTATTTTAAAATCACGATGCCTTTATTTGAATTAGCAACTTATGAAAAAAACTTTGGTGCATTTAAAAAGTCTGACCAAACAATTTACAGTTTATAATGTGACTGTGTGATTTTGTGATTTTAAAAGGAAGTCCAAAAATCAGTACGGATCATCTTTTAAATTCTGATAAAGGCAGCAAGTAAACATCATCCCCACGAGCTGAAAGAAAAGAAAAAGACACCAGGAGCTTGTTAGTTCTGCACTGTAGTTCAGCCACTGGCACAGTATTAAGAGGTGTTCATATTAACATGTAACATGTTCAGTACTTAGTGCTTCACCTGTAGAAATGCAACCCCGATGCCCACTGCACCGAGAATATACAACTGACTCAGGATGAACTCCTCTAATTTCATAATGCAGCCTCCCTGGAAGGGGGTGAAACAGAAAGAGAATGAAAATCTTGCTCTAATTTACAGAATTTACCCACCACCATAATGGACAGCTCTACTTACCTCCACCTTGTAGATGTTGGAGGGATGGTCCCTGCGACCGCAGAGGTCAATGGGTGTTTTACAGCAGCTATCAGGAACGAGCCGCTCATTCTCCTGGATCCACACACTGTCCGTCCAATCCGAGGAGTTGTGACTGCCGCAACACTTAAACTGAGAACAGTGCAGAGAGGAACGATTATACAAAAACATGAGATAATGGTGACATGCAGGCTCAAGGGACTGAATTTCATTTTAAATTTAACAATCAGATTAGATAGATAGACTTTTTGTCTGGCTGCCTGTAGTCCAGCTGTGATTCACACATACAGTATCACTTCCACACCTCCTGCTGAAGTTTATCCACAGCCTGTGTGACGCTCTCCTCCCCCGGCTGCTGGTATTTCAGCTGCATGGTCACTTTCAGGTTCTGTCTGAGCTCCTCATCCAGCTGTGAGACAGGAGAATTATTTCAGTGGTTGCTCAGAAACAAAATGTGTCACCTGCAAATCTCCTCCCACCAATAAAAATAGCCCCTGGTCAAGTTTCTTTCCTCCCCTTTAACATTCCTTTGTACCTGTGCAATGCCCACACATAACTCAAAATATATGAGCACAGATCGCCTGACCCCTCTCCCTGTTCCACATGAGCATTCTTTAAATGAATCCGCAGATAAAAACAGATTTGTTGCTTGTCTACAGAGAAGTGAAAACAAACTATTTTATATGAACCTGTCAGAGAAACAGGTTCATATAAAATGGAAACAGGTGGCAGCAGATTACCTGGTAGCAGAAAGGGAAACACTGGAGCAAGAAAAGGGGGGAAGAAAGAAAGGGTGTGAGAATAGTGGAAAAAAAACAGGACAAATGAAGAACATGCACAGAGAGGCATGCGGAGACGATTTCACAACAGAGAGCAGCATCACATGGCTGGTAAAATTTGTGATTGCTGGTAGCAAGTGAGCAAAAAATAAGAAGTACAATCAGCTGAGAACTTCATTCAGGAAATATTATCCTGATAACATCTATATATCACTAGGCTTTGGTCAAATATGTAAGAACACAAACGAACAGAAGACAATTTCACCTCTTGGTATGTAATGAAGGCCAACACACCAGCGATGAGTTCCAGCAGGAAAATACAGAGTAACAAGCATAAATACTGTAGAGGAGAGACAAGAACACAGCTGTGAATACACTGAGAATGAAACATATAAATATCACCATTTTTCAGTGCATGACATTAGCATGGAAAGTATCTGTGAATGACTAATAAAAACATTATACTAGAATACACTATCTGTGTTAAGGGAAGTTATTCATTACAAAGGTTGTGGTGGATATGGAAATAGACATAACGTCACACAGCTTGTGCAGTTTTGCTTCTGTATTACATCCTGTCACTGTGTCTGTCTATGTCTCTCACGCACTTCAGTCCAAGCAGCCGTTTGTGATGCCCGTCATTCCTCTGGCATGAGCCGCACTCTAAATCTAAACTCTTAAAGACACACTCTGCGTGACTTTGTCTGTTATATCTGACAGTCATGTCTGTCGGACATAATGAGCTGCACTGAATGCAGGCAGACAAGACAGAAGGTCACCAGGGATTAACTTACAGTACACGTAGACTCAGGCCAGGGTGTGTTTGTATAAACAGGAACTCTACTGTCTTTTCTTGGTTTCTAGTTTATTAAATAGGGATCATGAAACAAATCGAGGTAAATAAAACCTCTGTTGCAGGGCAGCGTTTGTGTGTCTGATCCGTTTTACCACTATCAAAAGACTCTTCATCTCTTTCAGAGTGGCGCAGCATCCGATGATCCCGGTCATTATCACAATGACCCCAGCAGCTATCAGGATGTAAGCTGAGGCTGAGTAGAAGCTGGAGTTCAGTAAACTGATGTATTCGCTCTTTTCCACCAGAGTCCACACTCCCACTGCCAGCACGGCCCCTCCTGCCAGCTGAAAGAACGTACCGTTATCAGCTCAACTCAAACCAGATGCTTATATCAGGAATGTACCACATGAATGTTAGCAGAATATATAACCCCTAAAATGTGACAGTGAAGCAAACAAGACAACGCCTTATTCTTAATCTGCCTTGTCAGCCTCGAGGGACATTCAGCTAAATTTGGTTTGTTATCTGACGCGCATATATCTTTATATCTGAGTGTGGAAATGCAGAATAAGTAGGTAAAGTATGAGCTGATTCAATCTACTCTGAAAACAAGTTAAGAGATTGAAAGGTTATGATGTAGTTACAATTACGGTAAATATGGTAATATTACAATATTATCTCTAAAGTACAGACTGTATGGAATATTGTAACTATTGGTACACTAAATGATACCATACATGTATTTTACAGAAACTATATGGAGTATGATAGAACATATGCAAGTTGTTTTTGCAACCTGAGAAACAAAAGAAATTGCACAAGCTGTGAAGTGATGCAGTCTCGAAAAAAAAAGGGAAATTATTAATTTCTGTGGAATCTGAGGCGAAGCATGCTTTTATTTCTTCAATTCAAAGTTAATTATTACTACTAATGGTATTATAAATTATCATAATATCCAGTAGAGGCCTTAACAGGTGGTTTTGTTGTCTTAAATTCAGATAAAATCTCAACACTTTCATGTTAACTTACCCAGAAAAGAAGGTTAAAGAGAAGAAGAAGATATTTCAGACAAATCGTCCCACAGGTGTGTCTTTTTTCACGTTGACTTTCCATTCTGAAATGAAAAACAGTGTCAGTGTTCATACACTCGAGGTTGATCTGCACACAGGGTGAGCATTACTAAAGAAATTCTTTCCAAGTATATTAGACAGCACAGCTGAATCTTCCTCGTCCAACACTGATGGCTGTTATCACACATCTTCACACTCACACATGACAGCAAGCTAAAGTCTGTTAGTGCTCTATCAGATTGAGACCAGTCAGTTGTGGTATACACGCAGGAATTTCCAGATTGAGACCAGTCAGTTGTGGTATACACGCAGGAATTTCCCCTTTTCAGTCTATTTTAGTTCCACGTCTGGTGTGAAAAGGTGACTTACTGCTGCAACACAACTACAGTATACATGAGCTTTCCTGACATGTTACCTGTGAGACCAAAAATAAAATGTTGTGCGTCAGAAACTTAAAATAAATTTAAAAAAAAAAAAGCTTCTGTACCGGAGAAATGAGAAGAGCTCAAAGATCAAATATGTTGTGGGGAAAACATACTTAACAACTTGTGTCACATGTCATCCAGCAGACAGATATATATGTCCCCCATCCCAGTAACTTAACCTGATCTTCTCACACCCCAGTGATATAGAGTTGACTCTTAATGCTTCACTTCATGAATTAATCTGTTTTATGCTGACTTGAACTGTCCTCTGCTTTTTTCTTTTTTTTAAAGAAAAGCTGTGACTCTGAGCATCATGAGAGATGTTGATTTTTTTTACTTTTATGTGTCAATGAACATCTCTCTTTATGAAGAAATAAACAAATCAAGAAAGAATAAACAGACAACACCTAAACAAAAAATAAACAAAAAAAAGACATGAAAAATGTTGTTTGCCAGCCATGAGACAAAATGACTCCGTGTGTAAATATGATTGTCCAGCAAAACAAAATCTTTCCATGGTCAGAATCAGGAGTTATTTTTAACTCATTGTGTCATGGAAAAACTCCTCTCCCTTTCCGCTGAGACTAAAATACTCCTACCTGATTTTAGATGGTGAGCCCAGAAGGATGTAGATTATCGGGGTAACGTCTTCCCAGATCCCACCAACCCGTGTGTCAACGCGTTGCTGTCTTTGAAGGTTAACTGCAACAGTGCAAGTTCTCAGTTGACACTCAGACCTGAGCCTCCTACCCAAGCGCCTGAGCGTTTGTCCTCTTTTGGCACCACAGGCAGATCCACAAGCAATGTGGAGTACATGGCTGCCCCCAGCTGGTTTCTCACGCATATGAGCTCTACTGGGACTAAAACAAATTATGCAGCTTGTGAGATATTGTACAAAGACCATGACAACAAAGCAGTCAACAAAAATATATTTTATTTGATGTTTTTTATAAAGATACAGAAGAACAAACATTACAGATACTGTTCAGTAAACTTGTTCGCAGAAAAAAGTTTGAGTCTTGAAATGATACGATGATCTGTGACCTCAGGACTTGGGCACCACTAACCCAAATGTTTCAACAAAGATGAACCTGATGCTGCCGTGATCGGCCGTGGTGTTCACACATGATAGGAGCGTCCTTTCCTCTTCTGTTCATGTACAGCAGCCCTTTTTAGCAGGGTCTGCAGTCAGTACAACTGCATCTGCACATTGTCGATTAATCTGGGACACTAACATCCTGAGAAGAAACCACAACATGTGAGAAATTAATGGAATGTCAGGCTAAAAATACACTATGTAAAGCTTAACAATGGTATTTGTGTAGTACAACGGACATCCACAAATTCACGTGAATTTCATTGAAAAATCTTGTTCATTTCTTTAAAACAACATAAAAGGTAAACAGTTCTTAAGGCAACGCATGCATACAGATGCAAATCATACACATATACCGGAGTCATTCTTGGAAAGAGTGAATGCAGTATTGAATGAGGTTTTAAGGTCATAGTCCCAAAGAAATGTTCACTCTTGTACCTGGGCAATATAACTAATGTGGTGCTGAAGGAAGATAATAAATTATCCAAAGTTGTCCTCGAGAAAATGTCTTGACATGGACCCACTCAGACTGAGTGACTCATTTTTTAAGAGTGAAAGAAGATGTGTTTAACAGAAAATGGGAAAATGGATTAGGTTTAGACACAAAGGCAATATAATTTTATTGATAATCATGTAAACCTATGTATTTGAGTGTTAAGTCAATAGTACAGAAAAATGTACTACTGGATGTAAGCTGTAACTCTCTGTGCAGTTGTAAGTTATGTTGTTATATTTTTGTTTTGTTTTTGCACATTAAAAAAAACATCAAAAAAAAATCAGGTTCATTCCTTTTGTAACGATGACAGCAGACTAAATATGAGAAATAATCCTGCAACATGTTGCTAAACTGACTTAGAAAATACTAAATGTTAAAATTCATGAATTTATCAAGCAAATATTTCTAAGGGGGGGTCAGAGGGTGTCACTCCATGTACAGATTGTAAAGCCCCCTGAGGCAAATGTACTTTGTGACTTTGTGACAAATAAAATCTGATTTGATTTGATTTGATTTGATCATCTAGAAAATTGTGCTGGGAATTTTGCACATTTTCTGGCAATTTATAGATTAAATGATTGATCAATTAATCAGAAATCATCAGATTATTGGATAGTTGCACTTACAACTATAAAGTAACTACAAAGTTTGATCAACACCTTCCACATTCATGAAGGATTTCTCACACGGTTGACTACATACCTATGAAACTGGTGACTTAGTGTATTTTAGCTACAGTGAAAAAAACATGACAACAAATTAAATGTACCAACAAACTGCCCACACAGCAGATACAAATACAGGATCCAGATGATGTTAATGACACAAAGCAAAGAAATAAGATTGCCATACCCAGCCAGATCACTCATCACCACCTCCATGTTACATCCAGTTTTGGCGCTGCACTCGTAAAATAAAGCTTGGTATTGCTGTGTAAACAAAAACATTGTGAGTAACATCATGAGCACTCCCGGCAAAAACCATTTGATTATTTAAATGTGCTTCACCTCTGCTAGTCTCTGCCCCTCCTTTGCCGTCACTTGTCTGCTGTGACTGTCTGCCAGGTCCAGCTTGTTCGCCAGCAACATCAGTACTGTGCCTTCACACATCTTCTCCTGGGAGAGACGCAGAATACACACCTTTGTTATTAGTGTTGAAGCTGTAACATTATCATACACATCAGACTGAAAAAAACCCTCAAAAAACAAAAGTTGAGATTTATCACTCAGTCTTTAGAGATTCCTGTTGCACTGTGTTGTCATTGCCATGTGTATTCAAATTGGGACAAACTGTTTTGCATGTTTTTCCATCTCCACCTGCTCACCTTCACAGAGTCCATCCATCCTCGCACAGCGGTGAAGGAAGGGTAATGAGTTATGTCATACATGGCGAGGATGCCGTCAGCTTTACGGTAGTACTGCTCAGTGATGCTGCGAAACCTAAAAGGAAAATAAAATGACCGAGTTATCAGGTGGTATGATATTATGTGGCTGCTAAACATGGGAATAAAGTGTGTTACGTCTGACCTCTCCTGTCCTGCTGTGTCCCAGAGCTGCAGGGTGATCGTGGTAGAGCCCAGATTTAAAGTCTTCATCTGGAAATCTACACCTAAACGCAACACGGTTTCATACTTTACTTATATGTACACTGAGGAGCATGTTCAGGTGATAATAGAGGGACAATAAAAGAAAAGCTTACCAACAGTAGCGCTCATTTTATTGTGGAAGTGTCCTGTACAGTAGTGCTGGATGAAGGAGGTCTTACCCACCTCTGAGTTACCCAGGAATACCACCTTGAACAATCGCTCAGGACTGACATTGGTGCTCTAAAATTCAGGTAAAGGCACCAAACTTAACATTTTGATAGCTTTTTGTTCTGACAAATCTGTGCTTCATCATTGCTGCGCCTGCTATTGTGTAGCTGCTGCAACTGAGTTATGAAATAATGGATGGATTTGGGATTTAACATGTTCCCTACCTGAGTTTGCATCTGTTCATTTTCAAACCTGACTCTACATGACGGTTGGTGTTTCTTGGACGAATTTGTCATCTCTCTGTCTTTGTCCTGCTCCAACTCATCAGATGAGCTCAGCTGTCTTTAGAATCAACGAATACACAAAATTAGTCGCTTCCTCGGGGCAATCTGCCTCGCATTAGATGACAAATGTAATGTGATCGGATGCACTTAAGTCATACAAACCTTTTCAATGGCTTGTCTTGCAGTAAGTAGTTACCTATGACTGACCCTTTCTTCAGCAAAGTCTTTGTTTCGTGTGGAGGCTAAAAGATTTTTGTGAGGCAGAAGAAATGAGTAACATTAAGATTTTTTTATGGAAGTTTACATTAATTCTTCTCTTTGCTTCAAACAGGCAGATTATTTTAGATTTGCAAGAATTCAATCCAACTGCGACATTTATTCTGTTGCTGTTTAACATTTTAATTTAAGTTTTCAGCAATACACTTATTTGATTATATACAATATGTACAAGAAGACAAAAAAGTACAGGAAACAGCCAACAGGTGTTCATGTGTTATGGTTTCTTGAATCAACAGCTTGCCATATATTGATTTTCTTATGAATGTGACCTGAATAAAGGGGAAACTGTTCATAGATCAGCAGTCCTTTATGAATTGTGATAAAGGGCTTTATTAGTTTGGTAAATACTGACCCACTCTAATTCAGCTGCATAAATAAACGCTATGTACAGTATCTTTAACAAACACACACTCTTTCCTTCAAGTTTACACAGGACAGATTAAATTGCCTTTTCACTTTGCTGACTACATCTAACAAAGAGGAAAACAAAAACATTGCTGACATCGCAAGAAATCCCAAACTGTGCCAATTTCATTAACACAAGATCAGTTAATAACCAAACAATAATAGCTGCCCACCATAAATAATAATTGTCCAGAGGATGAAATAAAGCATGACACCAGTCCAAGACTTAGTTTAGGTTGGATAAATCGGCTGTGTCCACGGGGTACAAAGGTCTTCACTGAGGTAATAAGGTAATGGCAGAGGAGGAAGGACAGAGTGTTTGTGACTAACCCTCTTCTGAGACTGTTGGGCATCTTTCTCATCCCGCAGTCTTTTGTTCATATCCCTGACACAAAGAGGGAAAATCATTTACAACCAACATCACACTGACATACACACCTACAGATGTCATTTATCTTCACAACAAAAGATCTTAATCGAAACAGCAGCCTGTTACCTCAATAGCTCCAGTTGTCTCAGGAGACTATCCTTCTCTTTCTGCATGTTTCTTGACACCTTCACCACATTTCTACAGTGAAGCAAACAAAAGATTGTGAATAGAATAGAATAGAAAAGTACTGCTCATGTATCTAAAGCCTTTTATGACATATTCCTTTGTGCAATAGGCTATTAAAAACACACCAATGAGCCACACACATGCTAACATGTAACCAGAACACATCACAACATTACAAACTGCAATCATATCCAATAATTATCTTTTTAACTGCATGAATGAGTGTGAGATAAAATGCATTTGTGATGTGAAATGGGAGGATATTTTCAATATGAACAAATGTTCCTTGGTTTGAGTGTCAGAGACAGGCTAAGGAAGTCATAAATCACTAGGAGACTGACTAATTGTAACAAAGTAGCGGAATATTTGTTTCTTTTTTTCAAGGAATTTGTTGGAAAATGCAGAATTATACATATAGCCTTTAATAAACTGGTATTCTTGAGAAGACAAGTCTAAATGCATGTTTACAGTAATCTTGTTTGTTCCACATGTGTGTATTTTTAAACCTGATTGAAGTGGAAAAGTAATGCATGCTCTTGATTTAATCACATGAGGTTTGTTGACCTTAACAGCTTGGGGCTTGTTTGACTACATCTGAAAAGTGAGATCACATGACTGCAATGTGTTTACTGTCTCTTTTTTAAACCTTAAAAAACAGTTTCAACCTTTGTAATAAAACTACTTCATCATACTTCATACACTAGATGGTGCTAATATAATCACATTTTTGATATCTGGTATCTGTTGGGGCATTGACAGCATGTAGTGTGTGTTGTTAGTCACTCGCCTCTGTCTGGCCACTTGTTCTTGGGCAGCGTCGAGCTCCAGCACGCTGAGCTGACCGAGGGCGGCCTGCAGCTGCTCTCTGCTGCTCTCCACCTGCTCCTGTAACTGGATGTTGAGGCTCTGCAGCTGCTGGTTCTGGCTCTTTATGTTTGACTGTTCATAGTGCAACTGTTGGATTTTGGTCTCCAGCTTAGAACAAAGACAGGTCCCGTTGATTCATTCATTAAGCCAAAACACACTCTCTTCAGAGATATACAGTATGTTAGTGTTATTTGGATGCCTACCTCCTTCTGTTTTGTCAATGTGTTCTCCAACTCCTGCTCCCGAATCTTCAGCTCCTCCTCAAGTTGCTTTCCTCTCTCCTTCTGTCTAATACTGTCCTTGATTTCACAATATATTAATTAAATGCTATTATGATGGACACTTTTATTAAATAGCATAAAGGCTGGACTAAACAGCACACATCTGTACCTGAGCCAGGTGTTTCTCTCTCTCCTCTCGGATTTGGCTTTCCATTTCTTCATATATGGACCGAACAACGTGATCATGTTCACTCTCTCGTCTGAGACGGGGGAAAGAAATCTGAGCTGAGTGATTTCAGAAAACTTTGAATACTCACAGTTAAATTGGGGCATAATTAATGTTTATCGTTGTTCACATGCAGAGGACAATGGAAGAAAGATGGGACCTGCGTAGAGCTTGTTCCAAGCTATCTCTCTCTCTGATGGAGTCCTGTAAATAGGACACTGCATGGATCAGGATGCCTTCCAGGACACTGAGCAGCTCCGGTCTGTCCCTCTGGAGTTCACACCACAGTGAACATAACTCCTGCTGACTGACACACAACACGACACACACCTGTTAAAATGAGTGCAGACATCTAAACTCAACATCACAACATCAGGCATCTTTATTGACATCTGCACAAAGTAAGATTCCTTTAAGATTTGCATTGTTCGCTTGAGAAATTTGTTTTTTACCACCTTATGTTTTTTTGTTTTAAGGAGTAGAATGTAAACATATGTACGATAAATAAACCGTACCAGTCGAAAATTTTAACACATTCTCATTAGATCATTAGATTTTCTTTATTTTTGTTACATTCTAAATTTTAGATTAACACTGAAGACATCAAAACTGAAGAGACCATCAGCTGTTTTGTTCAGAGGTAGTGTTGGCATACAATAAATATCTCTATTTGACTACTGGAGTAATTCATATTATATGCTATAATATGCTAAAATAAAATAAAAAAGGAAAAACAACAGTCCATCATTACTTAAGGACATGAATGTCAGTCAGTCTTGAAAATATCAAGAATTTAAATGTGTCGTCAAATGCAGTCACAAAAACCATCAAACGCTCTGATGAAACTGTGATGATTTTCTTGTCTTCAGTCAATTTACAAGAGTTAAGAGAAGAGGTGTGTGACATGAATTTCATGTGTGTGCTAAACAGATAAAACCTCAGCAGTTCAATTATAAGTGCTTCTTAAACTAGTTTCTGATGTTTTTAGGAAAATATAGCTCCTCCATGCGCTAATATTTAAAAATATGCATATATTAAGTTATTAGTACAAAAAGCCTAGTACAGAAAAGCTCTGCAATATATCCCACTTAGGTTGCCTTCAGTTTTAGTTGAAGTTGTTTCAGGGAAATGTTGATTCAACCTTTGTCATTTTGTTGGTTGTGCATTATTCTGACATGTTTCTATTATTTTATCCATTTATATCAATGAAGGTAGGCTAAATAACAGAAACACCTCTCACTGCATTAGCTTTGACTATGTGTACCTCATAAACCAGCAATTAAGTGTAGATATGCTACTGTATGATCATTATCTTACTCTTTGAATAGTTTGTCAGCGCCCAGCTCCATCAGTATGTTTACAAATCTAACTTCAGCTGGGTCCTGGGGCCAGTCCAACCTGTCAATATCCTCTTCTGCTTCTTCTTGACTCAGCTCAGTCGTGTCGTCCAGCTCCATCAACTCACCTGAACCATAGACAGAGAAAGGCACAGTAGATTCAGTTTAAAGAAGATGGCAGATGTTGAATGTGAATGAATAGTATTTTTCTCCCTTCACATCACTGTGAGCAGTCATCTCAAATCATTTAAAACACTACACTCACCGAGTCCTGTGTTGAACTCAGCAGCAGTGAGGAATCCATTGCTCTCCCTGTCTAGACTCTCAAACACCGTCTCCAGCTGTTCAGGGGACAGCGGCAACTCCCCTTGTAACCTCTGACAACAAGAAGATGGAAAACTCAAGACTCTACAATCAGCCTGAATTTTGTTATTCTATCACATCAGCTGCTCACCTGCATATCCCGCTTTGTGATGAACCCTTTCCCCTCTTTGTCACACAGTACAAACAGCTCCTTCGCCTTGCCCATGGTCTCTGAGTGCGGGCTTCCTGGCACAGATTCTCTGGAGCTGGGTGAAGACTGTGGACTACGTCCCCGGCCCGGCATGGGGCTCCCAGCTGATAAGCCCCGCGGTCTGGGGCTCGCTGGTACCGCCTCACCGCTGCCTTGAGCCACCAGCACTTCACCATCATTCAGCCACTTCAACATGACTGCACAGAAGAAGATGGGTAAGGAGTTAGTGAATGTATCTATGAGGAACTGGCTATATACACACCCATGTTGACCTCCTTAGTTGATAAAACTTGATTTTATCTGTGTTATCTGTTTTTCTTTGAGTCATGAGTGGTAGATAATGTATCTATTAGTTAATCAATAACATCAATCAATAATTTCGGTCACTTTTCAACCAGGAATAGTGAAAAACTGACCATGGCTGACTATTTTCCGGAGAGGATTTCATGATTTTCTTTGCAGACTTAACTATCTCTAAAGTAAGATATTTAAATATGTCACCATGGAGTCATTTTTAAAAACATTTCTGACACCTAGCTAAACGATTAAGCAGTTAAGTGAAAAATTAGTAGTTAAGGGGAGGTATTCTTACAGTGTTAAAGTTATTTACTACTGGATACAGACATACTGAGGCATAATCAGTCATTTATTTGGAATTTCTTGATGACCCAGAATGAATAAAAAGACACTTAATGCTGCGTGATACTGTGAGAAGCCAGCTCTGCAGGTCCTCCCTTGTCAAACATGAGGCGCAAAACAAACTAAGCTGTGACTCTGCACATTATCTACAGCTGCTGTGATCTGGTGTCAGACGTGTTTATAATAGTTGATAACTGTTTGTGGAATCCGGTGTGAGGGCATGTTATTTTACATATTTATACAATGGTAACATCCCGAGGCAAAATAAACCAAATACTTGACAAAACCAGTCGTACTCACTATTGATTTAGACGAGGTAAACTTCCACTTTTAATCATGACTGTCTACCAGGATGTGTAGTCAATAAAAAAACAGGATGGTGTCATGTGAGAACATTTGCTCTGAAGGGAGGGTAAATAAGCAGTAGTAGAGGAGATGCAAATAAAGCATTTGCAGTGTGTTTGCATTGACAGAATACCACAATTGCGAGCTAATTCTTTTTCCCTTGGTATCTCCTTGAACATCCATTCAGCAGTGATTTATGACATAATCAATCGTCAGGTTAGATTACAATATACAGGAGGAACATATAAATATATAAATCATAAATGGTGTCATTTGAATTGTTTCTAAAGGCACACACTGAATTGAGGTCTGCGTCACTGTTAAATAATATTACCTCTCACTCCTATCTCTCCAGTCGTGCTATCTATGAGGGCATAAAAACAGTACTTATAAAAGTATGTGCTGATAGTGGCTGGTAAATCATCTCGCTGATGATATATGATTAAAACTTCCTCACACCACATGAGATATGCTGGTATCCAATACAAGAGGCTTATGTAAACATTGCATGTTAAGGATTTTGGATTTCAAAGCAAACTCCCAAAAAGCCAAACAGCCACGCCAAAAGTCAAATAAACTCAAACACCTGCAGCAACACACTGTTTAGCAGTAAGTCGGTGTGTGAAGTGCAAAGTGGAGTGTTCAAATTCAGTGAAGGTGACAGCATGTCCTAAACTACTAAACCTGTCAGTCAAACTACACTTTCTGTCACACAAGCTCTTACAAAAACTGGGACTGTGGAGGTGAGCTTTGAACATATGTTGCTTGAAAACACTGACATAGCTGCTGATAAAAACAGGTTTAACAGACAATATGTCAAGCACATTAGCGACAAAAATCAACAGGGTGGATGAAAAATGTTTGACTAAGACCAGGTTTGGCTGTCTACGCTGAATAAAACGGCTTACATACGAGCAATTATGAAGCAATGTGTCTCGCTGAGATAACCAAAACCAAGATACTGAACTAATGCACATTTATTAATAGAGAGGAAAAGAAACACAACAGTCACGTTAGTTTATATAAAATGTAAACATGCATTTAATGTATCTAAACGACTGGAGTTACTCTGTTTTACATGCATTCATCGAGGTTGTATAAATGTCACTCACCCACGGTGTGCCGGACTCAGGTGTCCACTACCTTTGATCGCTCCAGTCAAAAAAAGAGCCGTCACTGAGCTCAGCCGCTGGGTGGCAGTGACGGCCGCCTGCCATCGGAGTCTACCGTAATGATTGATGTAGACCACGCAACTTTCACCCGTAATTTTTTCTTTTTTGGGGGGGAGTTTTTCCTTGGCTGCTTGAGGGAGGTGTCCTAATCACTTAAGTTTGATTGTTCCCTGGGCAGTTATTAACATTTAATTCCACCTGGGAGCTCACAAGAGCTCGCAGCTAATGACAAGGCAGCTGATTACTTAAACCATATAGAAAGTAAGGTGTGCAGGCGTTACTCAGAAATATTTAAGCTCCATTTTTTTCAATGAGGCACACAAAAAGTTTAGATAATCCATCCACCTGACAGTTTTGCCATTCCTAAGTGTGTAAATGTGAATTCTAAATCAATATATTGCACATAATATTGCTGTGTCTCTCTAAATGCATTTCACCGTCTTAACACTCAATAATCAATTTAAGTGGAAGTCTCTAGTGTGCTAGTTCCATGAGCCACATAATGTAGTAGAAGATCCATAATTTTTTGCCTTAAAGAGGCACCGAGCAGCTTCCGTAAGACTCAGTCCTTTTGTCCTCAAAATGAATAAACTGATGAGTTTTGTGGGTTTGTGCTTGAGGCATAAATACAGCAAATTAAATTTTGATTTTGAAGATATTTAAGGATACACACACACACACACCATATTTTTTAAAATATATTATTTAAACAGAAGCCACCAAAATGCCCTTCTGGCCTACTTTTCACAACTCACCGAACACATTTTCTTTTCCACTAAACATTTTGGATTTATTTTAAATCTGGCATTGCACGCGTACACCCACACACACACGTGGGTCTTTTTACAGCGTAGTTTGAGGAACATTCCAAGCACCTATACGTTGGTTATTACGGTAAGAAACAGCGTTACCATGGAACTTACGGAAATACATACGTTACCGCTGAAAAGCAGCAGTGGGTGAGCAGTGTTTGTCGATTAAAGTGGGAATATGAGCGATTTAGTGCTTTTCCTCGTCTTCGAGTGAGCTGTTTTCATCCTTCACACGTTTTCTTTTTTCGGGTAAGTAGTTGTTGTGTACATAGTTGTTTGTGAAGCTTGACGTATGAGTGGTCAAACAATGCTGTGATGTTTAACGTAACTGTGAGTGTCTGTGAGTTCCTCGAAGTTAAAATCAGAGCCGAGCCGGTCACCGAGTAATTTGTTGTGGAAACACTGGTCTAATTCAATTATCCGTCTACCGGATTATCTTCAACCATCGTTGCACAACGTTAGGCTGCCGTCTTATGTGGAGTAGATGCGTAAAAAGAAAGGGAGTGTATATCACAACAAATAACAACAACTAAACAAAACACGTTGGTATCCGCGTAGGTAAAATAAATCCCAGACTTTACCTTTCCATGCTTGCCTGTGCAACAGCCTGAGCATCTTCATATATTTACTGATAGAGATGGTACCAAGGTGAAGATATGAGTTACTGCTACTAACCATGTCTGTCTCACAGGAAAGGCAGCAGAGGAGGCGACCATCCACATCCAAGATGTCAACAACATGCAGGATATGAAAACACCAACTTACTTCCCTCCGAGGACAACAAGCAGGATGTGTTTGGACAGAGGGACAAACCCAATGCTGTAGAAAAGCCACCAGTGTCTTGTGACTATGTGAATGGACAAGCTAGTGTTTTCTTACTAAAGTATGTAGGCGGTGAATCTACACCAAACACTGTCACCATCAAGTTACCTATGTTTCGCAGTTAAAGAAAAATATCTGCAAGTGAGGAGAATAGACTGAAGCTCGCATCCTTGAAGATGCTTCAGACCAGTAACTACTCCCTGGTGCTGCTGATCCAGCTGACACTGTTGGCCTACGACCTCTTCGTCAACTCCTTCAGTGAACTCCTGAGAGGAGCGCCTGTCATCCAGCTAGTGCTTTTCATGTAAGTCGCTGAATTATACATGACAATGAAATATGTCATATTACACACACACATGCATTGCAAACCTTTTCTTATTGTTCTTGGTATTTTCTAAATTAAATGATCAACCTATTGATTCATGCTTGATCCAAGAGAAGTCCAAGAGGTTAAGACGTCAATTCTGAAACGATAATTAGTTGTGGCTCTTATTTGGGAGAAATAAAATAAAACAAAATGTTTAAGGCTGAAAATAATAGTTACTCCAATAACATACCTCGTGCCTTTTGTGTATATTGACGATTAATAAACAAATCCCTTAAATTAATAAAATCAGCCAACCAGACGTATTTACATTATTCAGATGCTTATGAACCATTTTATCATCCTTTAGGTTGTATTTGGAAATTAATTTGCTGTTCTGTTCTTGCAGTAATTCCCACAATCAATAACACTCCACATTGCTGCACTTTAATTATTTGAAATACTTAAAACCACTTTTATTCAGTGGGTAGTCTGTTTGGCAGGGTTTTTCTCTATATTATGTTTGTTGAAAGAAAAATAACACATCTGTCTTGCACAGTGTCCTCTCTCTCTCTTACTTCACTGCTGCGTTGATAAGTGATATGACGCACACACTGCATTAGAAAGGTGAAATGTTAAAAAATAAACCGGCTTACTTTGTGTCTGCAGCATCCAGGACATCGCCATCCTGTTCAGCGTGATCATCATTCTGCTGATGATGTTCAACACATACGTGTTCCAGGTTGGCCTGGTGTCCCTGCTGCTGGAGAGATTCAGGGCTCTGCTGATGGTCTCAGCTCTTTACCTGACCCTCAGCATCTGCCTCCACTGCTGGGTGTTGGTATGGCTTCGTCACACCATCACAGACACCTACATGTCGACTTAGTGTATAAACACTAAATGAAAGCTGATGCATTTAAACATGTATCCAAGAGAAATATTGATAGAATCATAAATCAGAGTGATTATGTTTTTATCTGTACAACCTGAAAAGTGTTTCTTATTCTAGAACCTGAGATGGCTCGAGTCAAACCGCTTCGTTTGGACAGATGGTCTTCAAGCTCTTTTTGTTTTCCAGAGAACAGGTAATTGGTGAATTAATTCAGAGGTACATTTTCACCACTGATCTGTTTTCCGTAGTCTCTGTGGCCATTGAGTAACTATACTTCTTTCTGTTAACAGCGGCAGTGTTGTATTACTACTTCTACAAACGTACAGCTGAGTTTATGGGAGACCCGAGGCTGTATGAGGACTCTCTGTGGCTGCGTGACGCCTTTGCCAGAGCTCGTCAGTGAAAGAGGCGCGTTTAAGGGAAGACCAGGTCTCAGAGGACCTGCCAAGAAAGGCCCTTGTGACATGATAGAACTGTGCAGCTAAAAAGGACACTTGAAAAGAGAAATCACTTCGCTGATGTTGAACACTGATTGAGCTCACAAATGGAGAAAGAGGATGAAGTCTCCATCAGTTTGTGTTGGCAGCCAGTTAAATGGTTTACAGTGGCACGTAAGCCAACCATGACATGCACAGTATTGCATTAATCAGGATTGAGTCTGTTAATCTACGTGGCCTTCGTAAGTCATTTGCAGAAAGAATGAACGAACCTTTATAGCTGCCTCCCATGGCAAGTTTGCTTTGATCTGTACATATGTACCATTTATAGAATGACATGCAGTAACAGCTTTGTTGGAAATGTTATTCCCACACAAAGGAACAAACCTGGTGGTTTATTTTGCCTTATTTGATGTTAGTATGTGTTAATCTAATTTTAATAAACCAGTTTTTATGTAATTCCTGTTGTTTTTGATTGGGGATCTTTGAATCATGTCCCCACTGTTTATTAAACAAACCTTCTCTAATCCCAGGGTGTAAATCCTTTATCACTAGAGTAGTCAGTATTATCCTGTAGTCAAGGTGAAACAGGCTGCTCTATTTTTAACTCAAAGATTAATCAGGGATTGAGGTTTTAGGCGCCACTAGTGAAAGCCACCATGAATAGACTTTAATGTGTCAAAATAACCCAACTATCTCAAGTAGCAGGTGAAGTGGCTGTGAACTTCTGGCCTTGATAAAATTGTTAATCAACATTTTAGATAATTATATCAAATGACATGATGGATTATTGCAAGCATCACATACGTTCATGTTCAGAAAGAAATAAAGACACAAGAAGTTATATAAATCCCCTTTACTTGTGAAAACAAAATCAGAGTTCATATGATCCCAGAATATCGTCAGTGCAGTCCAATTAAATCCAGTTTGTGTTGTCTGCGATGTTCTTGGTTCCACTGGAATGTGTCATTCTTTTAACTCAGTCACCCGAAACTTCAGGAAAGAGAGAGAGAACAAGTTAACCACTACAAAACCATTTCAGTGAATACAAATTAAATACAAAAATAATAACTGTTAGATTCACATAAGATTTTAAATGTACCTTCATACATAGATGCCAACCCAGAGTAGTAAGAACAGCACACCGAAACCCATGAAAAGTGAAGCCACGAGGGAGATCAGCAGCTCTTTGTAGACGTCCCGAGTGTATTTCGTTGACGTCACCTCATAGCTGATGAAAAGTTAAGGGTGCACTCATAAAACAATACAACCAACAGCCAAGATCTGAACTGCCTCTTACTTTGTAATTGTGTATGCAGTGTTAGGGTATCAGAATGCTATTCATACTGTCAATGAGTGAAATTAAAAAATGTAATCAATAATATGAGTATACAGTAATTCAAATAATGAAATCATCCAAACATAATCATTAGAAACAAACCTTTTACAAAAATATCAGACTTCCATTTCATAAAAATTTCTTTGGTTTAAATTTTGATCAATGATTGTCCCTTAGAATGGTTTAATGAACGTCCATCATATCGGACATCTATCTGACTCAAGGTCTGTAAAGTGTCATGTTTAGTGTAACAATCTTACCGTTCACCCTTATTTTATTTTACAACTCTGTACGGCTAACTTGAGAGTTTGTTTAAAATCTGCGCAAGCATCTGACTACTTGTGTTCACAGTATTATTGTTGGCCTGAACTATGAAAATAAGTCCAAAGCTGTACTAAACTGAATGTACCATTTAAATTTTACATTTTGCTCAAATGAGTGGATGCCTGGAAGGTTTTAAGTAAACATCTAAAAATCTTTAGTATGGTTATTGTGCTTGTATCATTGACAGAAATGGCAAAAAAACAAAAACAAGTTAAACCAGCAGTAATTTAAAGCTAACTTTATTTTTTTTAAAAGGTCCAGTGTGGAAGAGTTAGGTGAATTCATATTGGGAGAAATAAAAATAAAATTAAATAATATACTTGTCATAAGTGTGTTTTTATTTGTCTATCATTGCCTAAAAGAAATAACAACTGTTTTGTCTTTGTTAGCTTACAGAGGGAGCGGGTCCCCTTCTATAGAGTCTGCCATGTTTCTACAGTAGCACAGAAGGGACAAACCAAAACACAAGCTTTAAAAAAGGGTCCTCTGACAGTTTCCTTCTCGCTTTTTGGTTCTCACACTAGCTTGGGGGATGAGGTGAGGAGTGTTCAGTTGGCTACAATCCGCAAGTTCACAGCTAGATGCTACTAAATCTCACACACTGGACATTTAAGCGTCTACACACGCAACATGCAAACTGCACTTGTATGACCAATAGGCGATTGTTGCATGGTGTGTCTGCAGGCTGCCAGCCTGTTATTATCCCTTACTTCATGTACCAAGCAGGTCCCTCAGATCCTCGGCATCTGGACTCCTAGTTGTCCCCAGAACCTCCACAAAGAAGTTTGGTGAGGCTGCTTTTAGCTACTGTGGCCTGCCTATGGATCTGAGGGACTGCACCCTCTTAAAAAAACAACTTAAGACACATCTCTTTAGCCTGGCTTTCACTTAAGGTGGCTGATCATTCACTGCTGAGATTTTATGTCCTGATCACTCCCTGTCACTTTTATCTGTCTTATCTGCTTTTACTGCGACTGTTCTTAAATTATGCTTAATTTTTCTTATTATTGTTGTTGTTGTAGTTTTATGCTTTTTTTCTTTTCTTCTAATCTCTAGTTTTTCATGCATCTGCTGTCTTACCTTAAGAACTAAAATCTGCTATATACAAATAAATAAAGTTGAAGTTAACCACATTCACAGTGCAATGCAATGCAATGAGAAGGATACACGAAGAACCAGGCCGTGAAGAACATGCCGATGGCCAGCAGGACGACAGTGAGGTGGGGGAACACAGCCGGGTTCACCGGGCTGGTGTATCTGGTCATAGCCTCGAGTTCCTGCAGGCACAGTGAAGAGTCAGCGGGTTAGACAAGCTGCACATTACACCTCCGGGACTTTAACTAATCAGAGTGTGATTAATAACAGCAGAAACCTTACAATGAGTTTGTTTCAATGGAGTCAAATCAGTGAATCTGACACGACAGGCTAACGCTGCATATCTAAAGCTACCACAACCGTAATTACACACAAGAGGCGCACTGCAATGTTGATGTACTGCAAATAAACACAGTGATAGGCTGTATCTAACTCTGTGTTACAGTTTGAGCGACCTATACGAGATAAAAATGAGCAATCTGACCATTTTTGTGATGAAGCGGAGCTCCTGTCTCTGCGTCCAAGATGATAAGGCCACGTACTGACTAACACTTCCTGCTTTTTCGTGACGTGCTGCTGACGTTTGTTTATATATTTTACGCCCTCAGTTCAGACTCTCAGGCTTCTCCTCCTCACAAACCGCTGTACAGGAGTGCCTAATATTTATAATGCAAGCTAAATTAAATCATGTCTAAGCTCTTTCACTGTCTTTTAATTTCCCTTTTTACAACTTGTTTTGCTGTGGTGATAAATCCGCTACCTGAGAGGCCAAACTCAGGGCTTCCCACCTCTCTTAATGTCTATGCTGTTAGTAAATGTGTGGCTGCCATCTAATGGACACTTATAGACTGTTAGAAGTTATTGATCCCTTGATGCCTTGCTCAAAGCCACCTCAGCAGTAGCTAGGATGTAAACTGGCACCTCTCCAACTATCTCCCATACTTTGGTCCATGCTGCACTTGAACCACCCACCCTTGCTGTTCTGTTCTTGCACTAATTCTCACAATCATTAACACTCCACATTGCTGCACTTTAATTATTTGAAATACTTCAGCTGCTCTAATATATAGAACCATTTGCTGCTGAGTTAAAACCACTTTTATTCAGTGGGTAGTCTCTTTGGCGGGGTCTATATTCATTTTTTTCTATATCATGTTTGTTGAAAGAAAAATAACACATCCGTCTTGCACAGTGTCCTCTCTCTCTCTTACTTCACTGCTGCGTTGATAAGTGATATGACACACACACTGCATTAGAAAGGTGAAATGTTGAAAAATAAACCGGCCTACTTTGTGTGTGTGTCTGCAGCATCCAGGACATCGCCATCCTGTTCAGCGTGATCATCATTCTGCTGATGATGTTCAACACATACGTGTTCCAGGTTGGCCTGGTGTCCCTGCTGCTGGAGAGATTCAGGGCTCTGCTGATGGTCTCAGCTCTTTACCTGACCCTCAGTATCTGCCTCCACTGCTGGGTGTTGGTATGGCTTCGTCACACCATCACAGACACCTACATGTCGACTTAGTGTATAAACACTAAATGAAAGCTGATGCATTTAAATGTGTCCAAGAGAAATATTAATAAAATCATGAATCAGACTAATTATGTTTTTATCTGTACAACCTGAAGAACCAACCACCCTCCGGTTACCAAGACAAATCCCTAACAGTGGGCTACTGCCAGCCCTAATAAAGCAGTTTGACAATCAAATACAACAGAAAATTCAATCACAAATTTATTTACTACATGCATTCATAGTATTACAGCATATTTTTGACAAAACGCTTTAAAAATGTAATGATAATATGGGCTAAAAAGATAAGGTAGTGTATTAAAGTACTCAACATATTTTTTGTGTTATGGCATTTTCTTTTGAACAAATAGTGCTAAAATTAGAAACGTATGTGTGTTTGTTTGTGTGTTTGTGTGTGTGTTTTCATGCTTATCAATCAAGTCTGGGCTCCATTAGCTAAAAGTTAATATATTATTGATAATACAACAACCCAAAAAAAAGAAAATAACAATAATAATATCAACTATAAAAACAATATGATAAAACACATCAGATAAAAAGGAGCATTGGTAGTAACAAAATGAAGCTATACAGTTACATGCAATGCAGTTCTACCAGAGTACATGAAAACAGTCTGGTGCACTGGATAGAGCAAAAGCAGTTCATATATACAGTGCAAAAAGTGCTAGAGTGGTTTCATAATGCAAGCTGGTGCATTATAAATAAGCTAAAATAGTATACTATACCCACTGAAGTCATAATTATACTGAAAACATTATACAGTGTCTTCCATAAACCTTTGTCTGATGGCTGTTTTTCCTATTTAATATTGATTTTACATTTGTATTTTTTTCTTTCTGAACACAGACACATATGAAATATGGATTTTTTTTTTACATGTCAACAAAAGCATGGTGGTGAATGTGGTGAGAACGCTTTGAAGACAGGAAAGGATAGAAACAAATTACACAATTTAGTTATTTTAAAAGTGTTATCACGGCTTAATGGTATGGCACAGGAAAATATTTTTAAAAAACATGAGCGAATCCAGTGTACATACATTTTTTATCTCTTGAGTGTGCGTAAATAAACGTGACTCCTTCTCAGCTTTATGATCAAGCCGTTAAAATGGGATTTCCAAAGCTGAAGCAGCATTTGAGTTGCCTCTGAGCTGAGATGTATCATTTTTAGAGAAATGATTGGGCATGCATCTGACATGATATATGCCATTTATTGCCTTACCAGCATTCTGTCCAGTTACCAAAATACAGTGTATGATATTCCAGTGTTTCTTTAATTATTGTCAGTGTTGGCATTTCCACTATCAGATGCTAAATGCTGTCAGTGTTTCTACATGTTCATTTCCAGTGATTTGTAGACTTATCCAGTCTTATCCAGTGAATCTGCTGAAATGAGCATGACTCAGTGGTGAAGGATCTCGTAATACGTATACACATGCATAAACATCCAATGTAACAATCTGACGTTGAGATAGGAATACTGCAGAGTACTTTCCACTCTGTACAGTGTTTAGTCAGATGCTACATGAGGAGACAGCAGACAGTCTAGTCGACTGCAGCAGCCTCAAACACAATGCTCTACTGTACAGACCCAGGATTTGCCAGTGTGCACTACTGAGGTATATTTCCAGTGCGAGCTGCAACCACTCACTGAGGCCTTCAGCAGAAGCCAATAATCTTCTCTCCAGTGTATAAAACTACTGAAAAGTGTTTTTGTTTTCAGTTGACACTAGTTTCAGTGTACATAACGATTCAACATATTAAAAACATAAGCAAAAATATGTGTAGTGTCATCTACAGTATCTTAGTCTGGACTTCATTAAGAAACTTGCTGCTAAAAAGTAATTATGGCTTATGATAAGTATGGAAGACATAGTGATCAGTAATTAAGTTGAGCTATAAACTCATGAATGTTAATTACATAATAGCAGTTAACAGTGACACAACACAGTTGTCAATTACAGTGTTCTAAGACGTTTTCAGTGACAAACAAAAAAAAACAAAACAAACTTGAACAGTGTTTCAAATTCCAGTGATCACAGCACAAAGAGATGTCTTAATGCATATACATATGGAGGGGATTACAGTGGGGACAGTTGTATATAGTTTGTTCTGTATTTTTTAAAAATAATGTACAATAATGAGACAAAACTTGATCCCGTCACAACAGCGTACAAATGGAACCACCAAGAAAAAAAACGTGGCATGTTGTAAAGGCACTGTCACACGTGGTCGTCCTTCTCACACACAGCTGCTCTGTATGAGAAAATGGTAGTCAGAGTATGATGAGGTTTCTCCATCAGTGGCACAACTCACTTCACTCTGCCAATGAAAAGCATGAGGAAATGAAAATCATTAATCAGTCAGTGACTCACTGCTCAAACTAAGCACACAATAAATTGATAAAACAACACAGAGGAATCACCCCGAATCTAGAGATATATCATATTTTGGAGTTTACTCACAGACAGGGAGACACGGAAGTGATAGGTGATGTCCTGGAAAGACAGCACGGGCACTGACCACAGGTGATAAGTCCCCTTAGAGTAAAGTATAAAGAATATTATGAATAATAAATCATTGTTTCACATACAAAATGACAAGACAAGGAAATATATTTTGTTTATGTGATGGATCATGATTAAGTATATCATTATGTACCTTTGTTGATGCACTCTGTCCATCAACAAGCTCTCTCTCTGTGTGGTTGGGACATAAACGTCCCTTGGTGACTCCACATTGTTGCACCCACACACTGTTCATGGACCTTTAATGAATTAAATATGTTGTAAATAAGTTGAAAGTTTGTTTTTTAGTTGCATTTGTTTTATGGATCAGTTATTTTCTAAGGATTTCCTAATAATCTTAAAAGTGTAAGGTCCAGTGTGTCAGATTTGCGGGGCTGAAATGTAAATGGAATATGCATGTCTTTGTTTTTTTTAATGCATAATCACCTGAAAATAATAATGTTATGTTTTTGTTACCATAGAAATGTACAGGCATAAGTCCTCTTCCACAGAGTCTAACATGATGAACAGTAGCTCAGGACAGACAAAACTACTAATACTGGATCTAGATTGGGCCTTTTGTGTTTTTCACACGTTTTGTAGCCACCATGGTTTCTACTTCACACTAGGAAGGAGAAGATGAGGCGAGGGGGTTGTAATCAGTAACTACACCACTACGCCACCAAATCTAACACACTGGTCCATTAACTCTAACTTTTCATGTAGTGCCAAATTACACGGGTCTTTACAGGAAACTTGTATACTCACGTCATGCGCAAAGTGATTTGTGAGATGGAAGAATTTCTCTTTCCATGGAGTGATACTGTGTAACTGGAGACACAGAGAAAAACAGCATCAAACATCAACTCTTGAACTCAATCTGTAACTGTGTAAACATACAGACAAGAAACTTGAACATAATTAATCCAGATGATCTCTCAGTAAATAGTTTGATGTCTTTAAAAAATTCATTCATTCAATATTCAATCATATTCCAGCCTTCACAGTCACCATATCTGAACCTGATTGAACACCTTTGGTAAACTTTGAACCGACGAGTAATACAACACTTTTAACCATCCCTTCAGTCCATCCCTCCAGCTGTGTTCTTGGAGAATCCTTGGCTTACTAAGGAGCATTGAAACTGTTCTGGCTGTTTGTAGTGGACCGTCGCTTTATTAGGACACTTCATGTTGCTTTTTTCTTTAATTTGTCAATCTGTACAATGTCAATTTAATATAAGTGAAAAATCTGTACCTGCAGCCCTCAGGTGTTGTGCAACTGTGAGCTGTGATTTCTTGGTTTGTCTCCAGGATATGTAGAGTAGCCAGAGAGGGAGTTGACCTTCCTCCTGTAAACGTAAGAAAAGCCGCACTATGAGCACTATAACTGTAGCATTCCGTTGTACAGTATGTACATAAGCTTTGTTTGCTGTTCTCAAACAAATGGCTTTTGTGTTTGCATACTTCATATTATGTGTGTGAAGAAAGTGCCAGGTCTGGGCTGTGTTTGTGGATTTACCCTTTGTGCGCAGGCTGCGTTGTCTGCGTGATGCTGGCTGCTGACCCCCGGGTAGACGGTTGGTAGTTCCCACTCCGTCTAGGTCTGTAGTTGCTGGCCGTTTGGACTTGGCATAGTACAAAGGTGCTGAGGTGTGACTCAGGCGGTTTCTACCACGGTTCTCCTTGTCCATTGTTCTGGACTTGGCCTTCTTAATAATAGTGCTTGGTGTTGGAACCAGACTGCTTAAATCTAGAAAAGGAAGATAATTAACTTGTATTGAAGACAAATGTAGACTATGAAAACAGATGAAAACATCTAATATTTGCTTACTTACCTGCTGTGGATTGGTTGTTACTCAGTGTCAAAACTGTAGCTGATTGGTTGTTTATGGCTGTGGTTGAACAGCAAGCTGGAGGATTTGCAAGTGAATGAGAGAAAAGGATCAGATCTAAATCAGCCTGTTGTTTGCTGTGCTTTCCAAAACCATTAAACTTGAGCATGTCCCCTCACCTGGTGCTGGGGTGGTGGACGGTGAAGTATATGGACTATTGCGGGAAGATCCCAGTGCAGCTCTGGACCTTCACCAATCAGATCGCAGTTCAGGAGGTCAAAAGCATGCTTTAGTTAAACTAATGACACATCTATAAACCAATTAATTTTAACGTGTTTAGATGTGTGACTAATGATCTCCTTTCAGACAGGACTAAAGAAACACCCAACTAAGCAATCAAAGATAAGACTGAAAGAGTAAATCAGAATATTAACCAAGCGGGAAGAAAGGAAGGTGTTGAAAGCGTACCAAGGGCAGACAGGTGGACAGAAAGTTACAGTGGCAGTGAAGATGGGCATCCAAGAGATGTAGAGAACACAGGAAGGAAGATAGCTACAGAAAGCAGGGACAGATTTTACAGAAAGACATTAACGAAGAAGTGGAAAATTGATTCCTTTCACTAAAAAGCTGAAGTGTCTGCACATACCCGTCTTTCTCTGTGACGTCTCCTCTGTGGTGAAGAGTCAACACATAGAGGACGGACATGGAAATGACACTGTCAGGAAAAAAAAAAAAGATCCAATATATCATCATCATGTCATGATTGAACAAGCTGATTTGTTGTTTACCCACCACTCCCTCCCCAAACACGTTTTGCTCAATCTAACCTGAAGGCCATGACGACGACCAGAGCCAGGATGGTTCCCTGCATGAACTTCTGGCTGATGCAGCCTTGATCTGGTAGCAAATTCTGCAATAAACACACAAACTCACATTAAAGTTGTTCACTTGCAGAATTTGACAATTTAAGGTCTTTGAATACATCATATCACCACAGACCTTGCTCCCAGGTTTGACTGTCTTCTTCTTTAGCGGGCCACTTCCTGTTCGGCTAAAATAACTCCCTGATTGGCTACAAGGACCAGAAAAAGAAATGTAATTTATTAATTCTTTTCTACTCATGTGTTATTCTCTTTCTTGTTCTGAAGACTAAATTTGATTTCTGTTCATTGCTCTCACCTGATAGTGCCACCACTCACGGTGCTCTTCATACTGTCAAGGCGACGCAGCTTGGCCAGTTTGCGGCTCCATCGCTCCAGTTCGTCTATACGAGTCTCCAGGTTGTCTGTCAGCTTGCAGAGCTCCTTCACTGCTCCAACGTTCTCCATGAAGATACGTTCCTTTAAAATGAGAGAGCTGTTGGTATGTATGGAAGAAATCTGTGAGTGCATGTGCATATGTTTGTGTGCTTTCATTACCTTGTTGACGACTAACAGGTTGGGGATAGTCTCTCCATTGGCACACACCACATCACCCCCCTCCTTCACCGCTTCAGGCAATATTTGCTGAACCTCCTGAGCGATCACTCCTGCAGGAGGATACAACAAGTGCTCAAGTGAAAAAGCACAGCAAAAGCATGAAGGAGCATACAGATACAGGACACACGTGTATAAAAATGATCAAATATTAAGACATTAAGATGAAAACATGATATACAGTGTACAAAGAAATGAGATGATGGGGGCAAACATTTGAATTTGTTATTTATGAAGTTGTTACCAGTCTCTGCAGTGTTCTCTATGCCCACGGTGGCAGCAAACTCAGGCTTGTATTGATAATGGACCAGCCTCATCTGAGAAATCCGTTTCAAATTGTCTGTGGTGTCGACCTACACACAGACAGAATGACAATGACATCCATGCAGATGGTATGAAAACACGATGTTCGTGTTGCAGGTGAAAATGCTTTGGTCGAGTATAATGAAAAGACAGAACTGCACAGTCAACCGTGCTGAGCATGGGCATTTGGATGACATGATTCATGATGACAAGCACAAATGACACACATGGACAATTTGGAAACACACACACACAAACACAAACTCATATAGATACACACTGAGTACCATCCTCACCTCCTGGACATTTTCTTTGGCCCTGATGTCAGACGGGTGTACCAGAGAGCCCATGACCTTTAGGTTGCCATGAACAACAAGGGCCTCGTCCGGCCGGTCTGTGTTGATGCCCACTCTCCCGTGGTGGTACACCGAGTCTGGCAGTTGGCCACGCTGCCACAGCACCTCGTTGTCACTTTCAAACTGGCCTGGGTTGGATGCCTGTAACAGAGAGACGGAGAAGGTGCGCAGACAAATGATGGTTCAGGTATTTCTGAAAGAGATGCTAAAAAAAATAATTACAACATTTTTAAAGGAATAGTTCGACATTTTGAAAAAATATGTGTATTCACTTTATTGCAACACCTGCACCAAGAAATGGTCTTGCAAATAACCCCCAGTTAAACAACCACAATATCTTGTTTGTACACTTTTACACTTTTTGTGTTTTTTTGTCAGCTTTAGAGGTGCTGGGAGGCAGATTTTATGTTGTTGTTTGTTTTGTTTGGTTGCACAGAAATAGGCCAGCTGTTTCCATTCTTAATACTAGGCTAAGCTAACCTAACCAGCTGCCGGTTCCAGCCATATATGTACTACAAGGTGTATTTCCCAGAATGTAGAACTATTCCTTTAATACAAGTCTAAGATGTACTAGGCTTAGCATAAGCACAGGAGTGTTTATATCTTTTTCATTGTTTAAATTGAATTTAAATTATTGAATTAACACAATAATTTACTTAATTGTGGATAAGCACATTGAATAGTAACAAGTACACGATTGGATAGCTTTAACAATACATTGTAAGTTTATGCTTTACACTAGATTAAGTATATCGCTGTCCAGTGAAAACCACAAATCTCCACACATTTGTTTTAGATAAACTTTAGGACCAATAGTTCCTTCAATGTCCTCAAATATTCTTAATTCTTAAAGTTAAATAATTTAATCAACTGAAAAAATCTGTTATAACAAAGCTAATCTTTTCTCAGCTCAGGTTTGTGGTTGCTGTTTTAAAGATATATGGCTTTCACAGGACAGCCACAATGCACTTTGTTTTACAAACTTTGTGTTGTGGAGTGTACATTGTGTGTGCTGGGAATCACAGGCACGCATAATGGAAAGACAGACAATGGAGAGGATCTACACAGTGATGATGAAGTGCAGAGATGCATGTACAGTAGACAAGAGAAAGGTGCCACATTCATAAGGGATATGATCGTTGTAGGAGGTAGACAGACATGGCCAGACGTTACCCTGACGATGATCCTCTCAGACACTTGGGCAGCCACAGTGTAGCTCTGACTGTGGGACTGAGCATGCAGCGCCACCACCAGCATGAAATACCTGCAACGACACAAACATCAGGAGAAGATGTGACTCCTGAAGATTTGATTGGATCATAGTAAATCACGTTTCTACATGTGATGGTATATTTTTCACCTCTGGTCAGGATTTGGTTTGCCCTTCTTCCTCATGTTATTTGCTGTGGTCTCACTGAAGTGGAGCCGCCCAACTGTGACCTTTGTGACCTGCTCTGAGGGCAAGGTTACCCTGGGAGAAACAACATCACAAATACATTATGTAACAAAATCCTCCTACCACTATAAACCGTTTCTGCCTCGGTTACAAGATGTGCTCACAACATTTCAAGTCAGGTGCCTGCATGAACACTGAAACAGTTGCTTACTGTATTAAAACAACATCCTGAAAGACTCATTCCACCCTGCCCATTGCCTGTTTGAACTGTTACTCTCCAGGAAACATTACATACATAAAAGGTCCATGAAAATACGCACCACAAGATTCATAAACAGTTTTTGCTACAAAGCCATCACCATAATGAACTGAAATCAAACCGGACGACATCACAACATAATAAACGGCAATTATATGCAATAGTTATCTTAACTAACATTTAGGGGGATCTATTGGCAGAAGTGGAATATAATAAGTATGTTTTGATCAGTGTAATCACCTGAAAATAAGAATTGTTGTGTTTTTCTGTTACCTTACAATAAGCTAGTGTAAGATGAGAGATTTTTTTTTTTTATATGAAGTGAAACTTTGACGTAATGTATCACATTGTTGTGAGTCAGTGTCAGTGTTGAGTTGTCCTACTGTTGAGGCAGACATTAAAGTAATCATGTTGCACAGAAAAAACTGCCCCATGCGTTTGCTTGACCCACAGCCTGAAACTTAATTCAGTAAAAGTGAAGCTTATAGTTAACGCTAAGAGTAAGCAGCTTTACACTATCATGTTGAACCTTCATGTTTCTACAGTAGCCCAGAATGGACAAACTAAACACCGCTCACTGTAGTTCCTACATGCTTGGAAGGAGAGGAGGAGGCTAAATCCTGCACACTGGACCTTTAATACACATATGGGTATATGAAAAATGTGCTCCTATCCTTTAAAGTGTCAGACTCACAGCACTGGCTTAAAGGGTCTCTTGCTGCGGTCAGACTGTGACTGCTCCACACTGATAGACTGATTCATGGCCTCCACCTAGCAACAAGGAGAGACATAAAACATAAACTAAATACACTGCAGAGCTAAAGGTTAACTCTCAAGTTGATATCATGCTGGCTATTTTCCCTTTGTTCACCTTTACTCCATTGAGTTTGAGATAGAAGCAGTCGATGGGCTGCAGGCCTTCACTTGTCTTGATGTACTTGGGGTCTCCCAGCATGCCTATGTATACTGTGACCTGGAAATGGTTCTTCTTCTGGCAAACGAAAGCGTCGTCAGCCAGGGAGAAGTTGAAGCCTTTGTCGGCATCAACGCGGTAGGTCGGCATCGGACTAAAGGCAAAGAAAGAGATTGTGGCACGTGAATACTACATATAGGAAGCATACCGCATTAAGAAAGGCAGAAAGTGAGTTTAGCAGTTTTTATCACCAGGGGGAGACTTTTGACAGGGGGTTTCCACGTGTTTTTAGGAACAAACGTTCAGAGAGATACATATGTGGATAGAGCATATGTATGTAATGAAATAAATAACCTTTTATACTGCACGTGGGGATCTAATATAGCAGTTATATCTTCTGTGACATAAAACCAGAGATTTTTACGTAAACATTCCCTCATTGGTAGAGCCCCTTGCAGAGGCCCCTCACGGCCCCTAAGCCTCAGTTTCGGTGCCATTACTTTACAACCCAGAGGAATGAGATCTTCTGGAAGTCTTAATAAAAGTCTAACCTTCTGTCCCTTTATATAGGTTCAGTGTGCTAAAAGTTTTGATGACCAGGTGGTTTTGATAACATATCTGAAAGGTCCTGTGAGTTCATTTTAACCTTCCTCCCTATCTATGCTCTTTTTATTTTGGCATTACAAAAGCAAAAGTGGGTGTACACTAATTTTTCCCTTCACCCCTCCTCACGGTGTCTTTCTAAGCCGAAACCCTGCACTCGTTCACTCCCCCACACAACTCACCTCTGAGGAATTTGTAGACCTCTTAAACCCTGCTATTCCTTTGCCACTCCCACTGTATACTTTAACCAATTATAACTTTAACTTTGAGTTCCTTTATCCCCCAAATAAAGACCTCAAGATATACACATAAGCCAAAATAACTTCCACCCACAGCTCTTTGCAGTTTGCATCATATAGTGGTGTCCACTTGCTCTGCTGGTGAGGTTGCCACTTAATGCACTGATAGTTTGGGTCCAGGTAGGCATTGTCTGCATCCTGCATTAATCCTGTGATAAAAACAGATTGAAATATAAGCAATTAAATCAAGACAGAAATCTAATTAAAGGTAAGTATGTCTGCAGCTGTTCTGTAAAACTCTTTATCTGCGTGAGAGTTAAAGGGTAGGTAAGAGCAGGCGAGCATGAGGTAGAGGAGGCGAGAAAGAAAAGAAAGATGCCTGCCTACCTGGTTCTTGTTTGATGATACCTGTGAGGATTTGGGAATTCAGGGTGCTGTTGGGAGAGTCGGAGTGCTTCCTCTTCTTGGCCTGGTGAACAGGGATGCCACTGTGTGAGGATATTGAAAACACAGTCAAATATTGTACACATTACCACACCTTCCCATCATTCCTTGCTCCATAAAAACTGGACAGCCGAACCCGCCCTCCTTGTATTATCTTCATGACTCACTCTTGCCCCTGAGGATGTTGCAGTAGCTGATGGAGCATCTGTGTCTGCTGCATGTCTCCATTTCCGCTTGTGGCTGGACCAATAGGATACTGTGATATCATGGGCTCGGGCTTCAGGTACATGTCCCGATGCATGCTGGGATAGTGGCCATGTGGTGGGAGGGGTGGCGTTGGAGTCATGTGACACATGTTCTCTGGTGTCATGGTCCTGATCATGTGAGGATCTAAAAGACACGACGAGGATGGAGCATAATGTTTACATGATTATATTTACCATTGCAAATACACTTAATCACATAGAGAGTGTAGCTTTTCCCCTCATGGCTTGTCTGTCGTCATTTCAGATTGCAGTTTATTCCCTCCAACCTTGGCTAAAAGTATTTTCCATTGTTTCCAACAGGAGAACTGGAGGAGTGCCGATCAGATAACACTATTCCACACCTTTTTACTAATGGGCAAGACCAACACAGGTGTGTGAAGTCCATAATGACTTTGAGTACTGTTACTTGTACGTTGAAACAAACCAAACATAGACTGGTTGATTCTTTGCAGAAACTCTTAAAATAAAAGCTTATGAGGATTCAAAATGTTGTCAGTTTTCCAAATAAATTATGTTAACTGTTTAATAAATGACAGAGACACAGTGAATTCAATATATTGATTGGTTTGCCCATGAACCAGATTTTCTATCTTTATGCTCTGTTCAAAAACAATGAAGTGATGAGAAACAGATATTGACTTAAGCGGAGAGGCGTCTGTGACCCTCATACACCTTGAATACTTCAGTAGCTTCCTCTGACTCAGTCTACAGATTAAAGCACCGTTTCTGTTTGTTGTATGGTCTCTTTTTTTTGTGCACTCTCTGTCACCGTTTTGCACATTTCTGCAGGGAAAGAGGGGAAAAAAAGTGTCACTTACCATTCACCTGCTGAGGAGAGTACGGCTCTGAGCTGGAGTCTGGGGGGGACTCAGGTAGTGTCCTAAAAAAAATAGACGGTGGTGGATTATTTAATCACAAAAACAGTCATGTTTGACTTTCAAATTATAGAAATAAATAAATTCTTAAAGCAAATACCATGCTTGAAGTTCGTATATTGTTCTTATTTTCTAAACTGCCACCATATTTAAGGGAGAAACTAGGATCAGAGTGAGTGTAGTTGTTCTTTACACAAGATCATGCGTCAGGATTTTTTCACAGGATGTAATTTGACTCTCTCGCTGTCTGTTATCAGTCTCCCTGCCCCCTCTTGCCCAGTGCTTTACTTGTACAAATGAAGCTTAATCAAGTATTGATTGCATAATAGACTTGTAGTAGAGTGTGCGTTTGGTTTCATTGCATAATTAAAAAAATAAATAAATAAAGTTGTGTGTGAGTTGCAGGAGCATCTTGAACATCACCAACTTATGCTATATTTCTTCTGTCTTGTCTGAGGTATTGTGCTCACCCTGGAGCGTAGTGGCCTCTGTGCTCAGGCTTGACGTGAGCCTGCTGTTGTTGTTGTTGTTGCTGCTGCTGCTGGTGTTGGTGTTGGTGTTGCTGCTGCTGACCCAGGCAGGAGTAGTTGTGTCGGAGGCCCAGGGATGGACCTGGGGGGTAGGCGTTCTGACAGTTAGGGGGCCCAGGTAGAGGGGGTCCTTGGCGAAGTGGTATAGGGGGGCTCACACCACACACCAACCCCCCAGCGGAGGACACTCCTGCCTGGGGAGATGAGTAATTTGGTCCTGGGGCGCTGTGGACCTCTGAGAAACAGCTGGGAGAACGAAGAAGGGGAAAAAAAGGGATTAGCCTTATCAGAAAAAACAAATTCCTTTGTAACGACATGATCTGATGCGGTTGGCGCATGTTGTTTTGACGTTGCTGGGTTGGTCTGGAGTCCCTACTGACATGTCAGTGCTATCGTCCTCCTTGCTGATGTACTCTTCCAGGATACTGGTGTCGATGTTGGCTGGCTCCAGAGAACTGGTAATATCATGACCTGTGGAGAGGGGAGGGGAGGGAACACAGAGGAGATGGAGAGCATCTGGGAATTAGCAATGGGAATCTTTCAGCAACTCCACACAGTGCCGCAACAGTTCTCTCAGCACAAGATTATGTTGAAACAATTCCCTGGAAGACTGAACTAATGATATATTAGGAGCTCAGTTTGTTTAGTATTAATCTGAATAATGTAGATATAGATGAATGAAAGAAAATTTCACAATACTTTCCTGAAAATTTAAAGATTGAGAGAGAAAAGATTTCAAGAGTGACTAACAGTCTAAATATGGGTTAGTGGTGAACATTACAGATCACATACAGATGATTCATCCTCTGACTGATTGTGCATATGGACTGGATTCACTCTAGTTGACGTTTACTGTTTTGTACCTCAGCTACCTTTTCCCTGCTATAAAAAAAAGAGAGTTAACATAAAGTAACTACATCAAAATTATAAAGTAGATTGTGTTGTACCCAATTTACATCTCTCATAAAGGTGAACTACATCTAAAAGGTTGCTTCTTCTCATTGTGCGTCATGATATAAAATATTTTCCTATAAGGTTATAGCAATTGTAATTTTCAAATTCCCTAATACTCCCCTTACTTCACCCCGGGGTCATTTTCACCCTTTGATAGCCAAAGCCTCACAAATCCCAAACACATGACCCCCGCTTAATCTTTAAAACACCAACACGTAGAACAAGCACTTTCTTATGCATATATTTAGAAAAGGGTACATCCGTTTATATAAACCAGCCTTCCCTCTTGCACAAAAGAGTGACCAACTCGAATGTAACATGAGAGAAAGTGATGAATTTTCTTTGAAGCTGTCGCTAGATGTCCCAAACTGCAGTTGCTGGAAATGAAGTGAGTGTGAGAGAAGAGAGGGGGAGGAGGACAGAGAGGGTGAAGCAGAGGACCTGGTATACAGTGGGTGGGCAGGCAACCCCAGTTTCTCTCTCTCTGTCTCTCCCTCACACACACAGACACGCGCACACACACACACACACACGCACACACACACACACACGCACACACACTTTCTCTGATAGATTAAGCAGCTACTCAGTTGGGAATGTGAGGAATTTTTGTGTTAGCATTGGAAAATATCTTTTTCCCTCTTTTTTTTTTGTCTTCCACTAACGCTTCATTCCTCATCAGAAACCAAAGAAATGTCACTTATTAGTATTAGTTACAATTTCCCGTGTTTCTTCACACATTGCTACCGTTCCAGACCATATTATCTAGAGAATAATGTGTGCTTTGTCACATCCAAACGCAGAGCTGACAGTATACAGCAGCAAAAACATCAACATCTTACAAATTCCAGACGTCAAACCCACAAACCTAACTACCAAGAACACTCCAAATTTTCTTTTTTAACATCATACATCCTCACATTACCATGTTTTTAAGGAAAACTAGGGTGTTTACACTGACTGGCTATCTTAGAAACAGCTGGATAATGTCTCTTAATACGTGCCAGTGCGAGAGAAAAGCAGGATGGTTCCCTGTAAAATAAGATCCAGATGTGCACCCCACCCAAAGAGGCAGTAAATTTAAGCTGGTAGGCCTGATAACGAAAAATAGAGTGATGGAGGGAAAGGGGAGGGTAGATAGATGGAGGTTGAAGAGAGCAGGGGCAAGAAAGACAGAATATAAGTCCAAGGATGGAATGGAAATGGAAAAAACCTACAATGAAAACTGAGGAGAGAATAAACACAGCTGTAATCAAGGTATCTTCTTGTCAAAGAGAAGTTCGAGACTTAGCCCCAGTTGGGTTCAAGTCAAAAGTGCTAGAAGTTCAAGACTTCAAGATATAAAAACACGTCCTCTCTCAAGACCCAGGTGTCTTTAATAGTTTTGTGCTTTACTCAGAGTTGGTTGTTATAGACTTTTTCAACAAAACAGCTCCAAATAGAGCGCCAAATTTGCGTGCAATATAAATACATACACAATAATCTAAATGATTTAAACCTGCAATAACCGTTTTGCCCACTCGGGGCAGCAGAAACAAGTTGCAAACACAACATATGACTCCTTTCAAGTACAATGTTAGCATTGATATGATGAACTTGTTAGCAAACAGTTGCTTATTTGCACATCCAGCAGTTAGAGATCAACATTAGCATTCATTTGGAGTCATGTTCCTGTCCATTTGGTGAATGTAAGACACTGTTTTAGCTCCCGCTCCACCAACCCCTGAAAAAAATGATCTGGCTCTTTCTCCCTGCTGAATGCGCCGCTTATTTTACCAGTTAGTCCTGAAATGTGTCGGCCTGCTGTTGTTGGAGGTGCTGAGCTTTTTCAGTGTAAACGGCTACCTGCAGCAATGCTATGAGTGAATCAAAGGAACAGCAGTAATATAAACACATAATGGTTACAGATGAGAATTTTTTTATTTTATTTTAATTGCACACATCTTATTTGTAGCCATTCCTCATCTATCTACCTGTATGCACCACAACATATGGGACATGCAGCTGCTTCTAGTATTAAATTAAACTAAATTATATTATCCAAAATGCCTGAATTGATAAAAAAGGAACTGTTGGGTAAGTGTATGGAGACAAAGTTAACATAGAAAGGGTATAACAGGTAGTTAGGGCTACAATTAATAGAGTGGATATACTAAATGTTAGACTACATTGTGGAAGTAAGATTTCACTGGTGAGACAAAATCACAGAAGCTAGAAGTGCGTTGGACAAAAGTGCTACAAAAAACAAATTCATGTATTTAAAACTCTAACTGGACCTGGTTAAATACATAGCCAAAATAATAAATAAATAAACTACAGACTCAGGTACTACAATACTGATAAAACAAAAGCACAGTCCTTGTTCACTGAGAACAGATACAGCATTTTTGTTGCATCTGTTCTGGAACTTTCACTACCTTTGTACCCATCCACAAACAAGAGAGTTTACAGTGTGACATCTGACATTTGCAACAATAAAAGAAAAAATGTATAAATTACATAAATCAAGTAAATTTAAAATCATTAATCATTTTTTTTCCAGTAAGTTTAAATAGCCGTGAACTGGATGTGTAAACTTCTCTGCCCTCTATGTTTTTCTCTGTCCAGCTGTGTCCAACGAAGAACAGTGAAATGATTGTCAGTCCAACTTCGATACAGACTGGCCTTTTGAGAGATTAGGGGCTGAGAGGGGAGTGTGTGTGTGTGTGTGTGTGTGTGTGTGTGTGTGTGTGTGTGTGTGTGTGTGTGTAAGCATACGTATGCATGTGTGTTTGTTTGTTTGTTTGTGTGTGTATGAGTGTGTGTGTGTGTGTGTGTGTGTGTGTGTGTGTGTGTGTTATGCCACCATTTCAATGCCTGGGTTGTCAGCAGAGTAATAATCTAAAATGAACACAAACAGAGGGCCAAGTGTGTGAGTGCCCATTAAACATGATTCGACTTACATCAGTCAATCAAATGCACAGCTTTTCCTTTCCTTTACATGTATTTTAAATTATAGTATATATTGTAATTGTAATTCTTTTAGATTTGTATAAACTATTATTAGGGCCACGGCAAGGCAAGAAGGAACATAAAACATTAACATGATTTGGCAGGCAAGGCAAGAAGGAACATAAAACATTAACATGATTTGGCAGAAATTCAATTTTATACAGATTTCTGCCTCAATAAAATGTGTATGCATTCACATGCGTATGTTAATAATTAAACTCTTTCAGAGGAGGAACAAAGTCCATCTGATCATCAAACATTTAGACCAGATTGACTTGGCTGCACACCCATGACACATATACACACACACACACACAAAAAGTGTAGTTGAAGTTGTCTACAATGAATAAACACATGCATGCCTATATCTCAGAGATTATTTAAGATAAACCTGATTTAAATGATATTCTCTGTTTATGTGTTTTTCCCAGTAGCAGTGGACTCTGACACAAAAATCACCTAAAAACAACCTGACAGATTTTAGTAATCGATATAATCAATGTACGGAAGAAATCCTGTGTCCTCTCAGCTGTCCTACAAGATGCTGCACAGTCCAGCAATACAGGGACTGTGCCTACAGTGAACAATTTAACACGCATACAGAGACAAATTGTAAATCAAAGGAAATGTTTTAGCTCTACACGAGAAAGTGTTAGACAGCTCTGACATACAGCTCGAGTTATAGACCTTCTCCATTTGTGTTATTGCTAAAAGACTGAAGATCACTATGACACAGACATTAATTATGAGGTGAATACAAACGGAAAGCCCCTCGTCAGGTAAATCACATCTAAAGAAAAGCAGAGCGGACAGAGCGGCAGAGTACCTGCGCGTAGCCAAAGCATGTTGATGTCCTTGAGATGAAAGCACCTGAAATGAGAAGAACAATTCCTCTCTAATTTTCACATGTTTCTCTACTCGGGCTGTAAGTCTTTCTTCAGCAGACCTGCGAGACGCATATCAGGGTAGCAAATGTGTGTGTGTGTGTGTGTGTGTGTGTGTGTATGTGTGTGTGTGCATATTGTGTGAGTGAGTGTGTGTGTGTGTGCGAGAGAGAAAGGCTTGTGGAGTGTTATAATGAGGATTATTTCCCAGTCATGAGAAAGGGCTGTACCAGGCTACCACACACAGACCTTGTCGCACACAAGCACTGGTCGCACCGGCGGACCTGGCTCAGGAGATTACAGGAGTGACAAGGCTGGGACGGGAACGTGGAGGGAGGTTGGAAAAAAAAAGAAACAGTCCAAGTGTGAGGTTGGGTTTGAGGGTCAACGATAGACAGACTTACAAAACATGGTGAAAGATACTGGGGAGGGAAAGGAAGAGGAAGATGAAGCAACAAGAAGAACGTCTGCTTCTGATAATCGTTTTTTATTTTTAACTTTTGGATTTCAGGTCAATTCTGACAAACACCTACAGCCATTGTGGCTGTACTATGGCTTTATATAAATATATGGCTAACTAATATCATATAATAAGATGACACATGCTGCATAACAGCCTCTCTTTCACACACACACGAACAAAAACAAATGAATTAATCACATGAAGTCCAGTTCAACCACTAACACCATTCGGTGGTTGAGGATTACTCAGTTGGCAGTCAGCACTGATGGGAGTGAGGCACAACAATGAAAAATAAAACCTACTCGTAAGCACTGTAAGCTTGGCTACTCAAAAACAATACATTCCTCTATCTTCAATTCACTCTTAAACCTGTAAATCAGAGGAACCATCCAAACTTGTTTCACGCCGGTTTCGCAAGATGGATGACGGCCTTCGAAAAACCATGATTCACAACTACGGTGGGAGTACAGCGGGTTTTAATAGGAATTTTGATATAGTAACGTGAATGATGAGTTGTTCTTGGGCAATATGAGTGAGAACATGGTTCATTCACCTCCTGATGATTAGAAGGTGAAAATGTTTTATTTCTGGCAGACACAGTTCAACCATCAGGTCAGAATGTTGCCCAACACTGTGGTTACCTGCAACATTTCCTCAGACCTGCTGTCTTCTGTGCCAAATTAGCAAATGCAAGCAATGTAACATGATAAACTAAGATAATAAACAAACATCACACATAAGAAAAGCATCATTGATGTTGACATTTTGACTACAGCTGAAAATATCAATCAATCAATTAATCAATCCACGGGACATTAATTGACATAAAATGTGCTGGGTTTTCTTTGTCTTCTGTGTTTAAACTGTATATTTTTTTAGTTTTAGACTTTTGGTTTGACAAAAGAAGATTTGAAGACATCTAAAGGTGTCAGATAATGAAATTTTCTGATATTTTATAGAGCAAAAATTAATGATTGGCAGATTAAATGAAAATAAAAACAATTAGTGAGTTGCAGACCTTCTTCTGATGTCAGCATTTAACTCAAAGCACTGCTGTGCCTATAAGGACAGCCTTACAGAGTGACTACTGTGGCTGCAGACTCTTATTGTACTTTATATATATGCAGTTTAATGTCTGCTGTCTGTGTGACCATTTCTTCTAAGCAATCTGCAACATTACTCTAACATTGCAGCATGAATGTTGAAATCTCAGCGCACAGGCACACAGGTTGACTTAAGACGGGGCATTACTCGGAGTAACAAAACAGCAATAAATGTCATGATCCTCTGTATGTGCAAACACGGCTTTGTGAGTGTATGTGTGACTGTTTGTTGTCTAACTGAGTCAGAGAGGAGAAGGTCAAGTTTTGGATTGGTTGGTGGTTTAACTGGGTTTCTCTCTCAACAGCCAAGTCTCTCTGCACCCTGAGTCTGCAGTATCTCACCTCCTCACTGTGTCTGCTCACTGTCACTCTAATGGAGTCAGAGAGAGTGAGAGCTCGGGGAAGGCCAAATACTCCAGGAGAAACACCAGTCTCACCTCATTGTGTTTTAACAGCCACCAAGGCTATGTCAGGAATGTACACTGTGCATTAGTGTGAATGTATACATATTTCACTAATCCTATCAAAACACATTTTACTAGTACTGAAATCCATTATAGTGAGTCAGTGTGCTTCTCTTTCAGGTAAAGGGCAAGATTAGCTTGGACAGTATTAGACAAATTATCTAATATATAAAATTCAAGACTTACTGATTACTTTTTATCAGTGATTTAACCTCAAGGTTTGACCGTCTAAACACCTGAATCTAAGATCTGAGAGATAATTATTAGTCTGATATTAGTAGGGTTAGTTACGGAAAAAAAAACAAGTTAAATAGGAAAATAAACATATAAGGCGGCACCTACTGTATACTTCTCATGGACAAGTTGACATTTTAGTCCAAGCTAAAGTGGCTGAAATAAAGCCAAAGTAAGAACATCTCTCTTACTCCCAAAGCAAGAATGTAAACACACTAAATTCCTGTCAGAACGGAAAGGAACCCCTGACAGTCATGGATGGATGGCTGTGTATATTTAAATCAACACTCTGTGTATACTATGATCAAGTGTTAAGTCTCTCTGCAGATAACTTATTACACATAAACCACAGTGTGTGTTTTCATGTGCACTTGACTTCTCCTGGACCATTTGACATCAAGTTTCTTAACAAAAAAGAAAAAGAAAAAGAAAACTATTAGTGAGATGTGAGATCTACAGGGGGCAGGGGGAAACAAAGGGTGAGCGTCTTGTTTGTGATATATGACGTTTCCTACTGGAATATGAGGTTCAAAGTCAAGAATATTCTTTTTTTTTTACTTAATTTGAATTCACAACACACTCAACTCAGATGTACTAAATAAGAGTAGATAAATCAGGGATGCAACAGAAGAGAAACTTTTAATCACTTTTTTTGTACATGCGGAAAAAAGTTTACCAACCAAAGTCTCAATGATTTAAATTTACAGCATATAATATATCTTGTTTTTAGGAGATTTGATTTTAGGAGAATAAACTTACACTCTTCTGAGCTGACTTTGGTTGTGTTTATTGGCCTTGTGATGATCAACATTACACTATCATGCGTTAAAACCACATTGCTCATGTCTGTCTCTAACACACACATTGTGCCACAGTACCCTTGCAAAACACACCATTTATCTTAACTCGAATTCCTACAACCTCCTCACCCTCAACCCCACCCTCCTCCACCTTGTTTTCCCCCCTTCTTCTTAGGATTCCCCGTTTAACTTGATCTGTTACCCATCACCAGCACTTTTGCTCCCCGCACCCGTTAACCCTGCTGCCTTCTTGCATTTTTAGTTTTTCAAGACAAACAGATAAGAAAGAAGTAGAAAACAGAGTTAGGTGTGCGTAAAAGTTTGGGAAACCTTCACCTAAAAAGCCCCAAGTCGTAAATGATCACTCACAAATATTATAGTTATTGTTATAATTACCCACCTGCCATAAGTGGTCCATTATAATTAAATTAGGCTTTAGATTCAGTACAACAGGTAAAAAATGACACTTCTTAAAACAAATTAATTAGAAGTCAAAGTAACACAACTCACAAGATTTCCTTTCACTATCAATTTCCTAACCAATCAGTTTTAAGACAGTTTTTTAGAACTGTATCAATACAGATAAACTTTTATATAGTGAGCTTACCTTCAAAAAATCTCTGTAACGCTTCTGTTTCATCTACCACGTCCATCCTAGCGGGTCCCACATAAAAAATCCATTAAAGTCTCCCCTTGTCCGAACGAAATCAATTCGGATCGGGGAAACTTTCACATGTACATCACGAAATGGAGGAATTTCCTAATGACTTCTTCTCTTTTTTCTTTTTCTTCTTCTTCTTGTTTCAGATCACATAAATCCAACAACTCTTCATGAGGAGGAACTTCTTTCTCCTGTTCAGAAACTTGGCACTGGATTGACGTCCCTCAGCCAAACGCCTCCAATGACTCCGTAATAACTTTAAAACAAGTCTTCTTCTTCTTTTTCTTCTTCTTCTTCTTTTTTTAATTAAGGTGCCATCAAAAGACCCATAAAAGAAAAAAGTTCCTTCAGGCGCACCTTTACTTCAGCTCCCACAATAAGCTTCATAATAAGATTTGGTTTAAGTTCGCGGAAAGTGCCATCATCCTGTGGAAAAACCAAGAGGACTTTAAAAGTCTTTAAAAACAAGTGTGCGTAAAAGTTGTCTAAACTTGACTCCGCAAGTCCTTTCTGGTGCTTCTCTTCCTCCTTCGCCTCTCCCTCTCAGACAGGATGTGTGCGGCACAGAGTCGGAGGAGAGGAGCTGAGGGCAGGTGAGGGATGTGCGCCGGACTGCTGCAAAGATCCCCGAACAAAAAAAAAAAGTTCTTGTAAAGACGCGTGTGTCTGTGGTGCCAGAACTTTCACTGGACGCATTTTGCAGCTTCATGATGCTTGTGTGTGTCATAGCTGTTAGTAAATTAAATGTATTTGTCTATTGGACTACTTGGCGAACAAATGAAGCAATTTGAAGTTGTGATGGGCCTTTTTTTTTCTTGTTTTGACATTTTATAAAACGATTAATTGAAATAAAAATCAAGAAAATGTATTTAATTATTAAATTGAGTGTTAGTTCTCTTATATTTTATGAGACTTGATATTTGAACTAAAATTGTTGAACATTAAATGTGTTATGATGCTCTAATATTTGAGTGTACCAGCTTTAACCAATCATTATCTACTGTTATTGTGCTTCTTTTTATCCTTATATACATGATAAATACTGCATGTCTATTGCAGGAAGAGGGATCCCTCCTCTGTTGCACCTCCTGAAGTTTCTCCCTTTTTTCTTGTGTCCTAATAGAGACTCTACAAATAGATGATAGGATGGTTTTAAAGTCAAGTGTTTGATCTGGTTTGAAAATGTATATGAAATGTTGTATGAAAACACTACAACAATAACAGTTATAGGTCATAGCCTGAGGAAAAGTCACTGTGTTCTATCGAGTTCAGTTTTATCCTGATTCATGATCCTAAAAATAAATATTTTCTCTCTCCCTGATGGCGGTGTGAAAACATTTGTGAAACTTTGATCTGCAGTATATTTTAAGTGATTTAAAAGACTTCTGTGGGGCCTTTATGAATTCCTCCAGCTTAAACAACCATACAGTAACAGGAGTGTTTTGTGTCGAGGCTTCCCAAGGGGAGGATTTGAGGGAATGATCCATTTCTCTAAAACCTTATCAGCTGCACCCCCCATATAACAATGCCACTGTGTGCAGCCCCCGCAGCCTTGACGCCCACCCTCCCCCACCCTCGCCCACATGTGAGATGCTGTTGTGTTGTCTTGTTCCCCCACAGCTGGAGCATCTCCCTCTCCACCCCCCCTCCGCCCCTCTGCTTTTCCTCCATTCAACCCAAACAACGTGTCCGTTCTTTCAATTACACTATGCAGATTGTTTCAGAGGACAAGCAAGAAAGAGAAACAGATAGAGGCTGCAGGGGACAATGAAACAGCTGGCTATGCTAAAGCAGTTCATTTTGGTGTTCTATATTTCTTATCTCATATAGCTCTGTAACTGCGTGTGTAATGTACACTTGTGCACTGTTTAGGGACTTCAGGGACCTTGTTAAATATTACACTTTAGGCTTTAGGGTTAAGTGTAGGTTCAAGTTCAGATAAATGTTAGGCATGTAAAGCCGAGTCTGTAGAGAAGAAATGCAGCTGGGTCAAACAATGTCCTTAAGTGACATGGCAAATTGTGTCCTGATGTATCAGAAATTGTTGTTTCCGTACAGAATATGAACTGTATCATAGCTCCAACTTGATGCCACTTACCATGGGATCTGTGTTTCATTCATTATTCATTATTTAAAGCCGCATTGAATGATTTGGAAGCGTGTGAACAAGCTGGGGAAAAATAGAGATAATAAATAATATGCTGGCAAACCAACTTGCCTATTTACAAATCCAGCAGATATTGAGAAACATTAACATTCCCCTCCTGAGAAAACTGGCTTCTTCACTATGCTCACTAACTTCGTCGGTTACTTACAGGTATTGTTTATAGCGCTTTAGAGATTTAACTATGTTTAATAAGTAGTTCAATAACTATGTTTAATGTTAAGTATTAAAGTTTGCTTGTAGTTTCAACAGTGAAATGTTATTTCATAAATTAACTATAGTTTAAACATCTTGTGCACTGACAAACAAACATTGATGGACAACAGCTGCCAGCCAATCAAAAAAGAGATAATATAAAAGCAGTAGAAAGTTTATAAATTAAAGTGTTTGAGTATTTTTCCATTTGTTTCTCTCATTGTCTGACTGCTGTGTTAGGTTGTAGTTCATCTTCCAGCCTGTAGGCAGAGACGTTGATCTTTTTGGTAAAAGTTAGGAAAAAAAATCAAAATGGCGATGCCCGAAGGTGAGGTAGGTGAACGCGTTGCTATGGTGTGGTTGCTATGGACTTTATAGCTTTTACAGAGTCATTAATATTTATATAATACATCTGTGATGTGGTTTGCTTAATGGGTTCATGTGTTAATTTAAGGACTTTAAGAAACGTTAGGTTCATTTAAAAAAAAAAAGTTTCCCTCTAGGATGATCAGCCAATATAATAATTAATTTAATTCAGCTGAGTACATTTATAATGTAAAGCCTCTCTCTCTGTTACTGACACTGTGATGAATGATAACACCTGATAACAGATACTGAAACTGACATCAGTCTACTTGGTCTCTCTGTTTTCTCACTCTTTGCTTCATCATTATAAAGAGTGAAAACTGAACATTTAGCTACACAGGTTATTTTTTTTTACAACAGGTGTTTGTATGAACCTGTAGAAAACACTAAAATGTGTCTGTCAGGTTTGATGCTGTCTTTTCTCTCTTATCTGGGCTGTCATGCATCATAGCATCTTCTAGTTCTGGTAAAGCTAAACAAAAGAATTATTATTATTTGCACAGTATTTCAATACATGTAAATGTTCATTTTCCACCTTTACATTTAAGTTTGGGGAAGGATTTAATGTTTTAAACATATTTCATATATATAAAAATGAAGAAATAACACAGACAGAAAGAAGAAAAGTATTATTGGGTGTGATGCTTACATGTACTCATAACTATATATCCAATGCTTCTTCTTCCTTCTAACTTGTACAATAAACAACAGACACAAACATAACACTAATTAGTAGTTAAAAAGACCAATACTTGTTTCTGTAGTTTACTTTTATCGTACATGGACTTCCCAACATATTTTAAATGTGTCTCGATTGCATCCCAGTTGAAGACTCCCTACTGCTACTCTATTCCTACAACTTGTTTGTTTTATTGTTTATCCTACGGGTTTAAATTTTAGAGTTAGATAGTTAGAGTTTAGATAGTTTATAAATCCAAGGCACATGGAGACAACATGGAAGATTTAAAAAAGTAATCCACTCCCTTCAAAGCAGGTTTTCACTCTAATAGGACTAATTTTGACAAGATTTATAAATGTATTTTTTTTTGTGTTAAATAATTGCTGTATTAATTTAAAAAACCTTTGTTCTGCTTTTAAAAATTAATGGCAGTAATATCACATGACTGGAGATCTTCTACAACGGTCTTTATAGCAGTGAACAGAATAATAATTTAGTTTTGCAATTCAGTTTTTGCACTCCTCATATTTTTTAACCCTTAGCGTTTCTCAAGCTGCAAAAACACTGGATGCAACCTAATATAACTTATAGTATCATTTTGTTTGACCTTTCCTTCCCAGGTTGTTTGAACAGATTCAACAGTAACTGACAGCCCTCTTCCACTGTCTTTGACCTTGTGTGTCTGGCCCATGTCTGCAGGCGTAAAGAGCAACTCGACTCCATCAGTGATCTATTCTGTGACAGGGACAAGTATCCTGCTGATGGTCTACTTCCTATTGCGGCAGATGTACACGATGACAGCAGGTGTAATGACCAGGAGTGTCTTACTCGTTGTCAGTGGCTTTGATGGAGTCTGACTCTCAGGACTTTACTCCAACCGGCCAGGTCAGTTCCACTCTGATTAATTATCATCATAGAAATTTTATATTGAACCTCACCAGCCATGATAGATGGAGAAGCTTTTATTGATGTGACATGTGAGATCACAAACGTGTCATGTCATGTCAGCATCGACGATAGACAAGCCTGTAAATTACAGCATCTGATATCAAACACAGATAACATGCTTCATTAGCACATGAAGAGACTGGCCTACATTTTAGGCTCCATTTATTTTGACTGACAAGATATGTTGAAATAATTAGCATCTCATACATTTGTTTTGAGATGCTGGACAGCAATGAGCTTTTCTTTTGTTCACGCTTTTGTTCATGAATGAAACAAGCCCTGGTCCTCTTTAGGACTTGTTTGAATTATTGATATGGGCAGCATTCAAGTGATACTGTATACCCTGTACAATGTCGTCACATCCTCAAATGTTCCTCCCAGGATAGATCCAAGGACAATAATCCAGTACTTTATTCTGAAAGGTGGATATTGTTTATTCTGCTGATGGCTGAAATACATTTGAAAATCAATGTAGACAAACTGGTTTGATGTTGAACAACTAAACAGTGTTTTACACACTAGAAACACCTTTTGTGTTTCACATGCTTTAAGTTTATTCAGGTACAGTTTAATGTTTGTTAATAACACATTATTTTGTGTCTTTCAGTGTCTATTCACGAAAAAGCCTCGTCTTTATTGTTCTGTTGTACTGTATGTTGTATATTCCAGCTGAACTCACAGCCTATGTGCACTTATTTGGTACAACCAGAAAGTGAATTTTTTAATCACTTTGTCTTAAAGACAGTTTGAATATTTGCAAGGTGAAGACTGATATTTTTATAACTGAGTTTGCATATTTAATGTGAGGATGTGAGGACCTTGCAGGGATTTCACTTTGGTGCAGTCAGGCCTCTGTGTCAGGAGAAATCTTTAGATTTAAAAAAAATCTATATTTCTTTACATTCCTCTCTATATTTGTGTCAGCAATAAAGTCTATATTTACAGTACTCTTTATTATTTCCTGTAAAATTAAACATACCACACTGAATATGTTTCATATCTGTTTGTTCTTTCTCCAGTAGAGGGCAGAATTGTTTTGATTAAGATTTGAATAGTGACAACTCTGATTTTAGGATTGCAAAAAGGAAAATTTTCTTCTCCCAAGCCTTCCACTTTTAGACTTCAATGATTTAATAATTCATGCCAGCTGGAGTGTGGAAAATAGCCTTTCAATATTCCTACTGAGCTATAAAGTGTTTCCAGTTTTACTAAAATCTCTTCTGTAGTGCCACAAATTATAACTACATGACTGAAAACTGTTCGAGGTTCAGAAATAATGTTTCATTTTGGCTCCTTAAGCCTTTAAATGTACATATTTGATGTCAGATCAGCACTTTGTTCATTCGGGTGGAGATCTCAAGAGCATTTTTTTAATTGTTCTAATTGTATAGTCGTATAGTAAACCACATCATTCACACAGGTTATTTCTCAGCACTGACAGCGTAAGTTAATGATCAAACCAAATGGAAAGGTTTCCAAAGTAACCAGTTTCAAAACAAGCCACATTTCAGAGCGCTTGAGCAACAGCCGAGCACACAGAAAAACACTTGTTCATCTGACTGGCTGTAGGTCAGGCCAGTGTGTGTGTGTGTGTGTGTGTGTGTGTGTGGGTGTGTGTGTGCACGCATTTATAGTTTCCTCTTTAAAGCTGCTGATCATGACTGTGTTTTTAAAAGAATTGGTAAAACATGATGATTAATGTGGTTCTTCACGTGCAGCACTACATCCAGAAGAAACTGCATTATCTTAATGATTTTCTTTGCAGGGACAGCACACTGCAGCTGGACAAAGAGTGGTCATTCTTACCAGAGAGTGACATTGAAACCTGGGCAGTGTTCCACACTGTTGCTCCTCTTTCATTCACCCCGTTGAATCCAACTAGTTCAGACCAGATCACCACTTTGCTGCACAAAGAAGTGAAACCTTTTGGAAATTAATTAATTTTCCACAACTGAAGAGTTTCTGTTTGTTGTGCATTTGTGAATCATACACAGCTAATTTGACATCTTATTTTTTTTTTCTATATGAATGTTGGACATGTGACCAAGAGCTTGGGTTGGTAGTTGTCAAACATGGGGTCAGGGTCACTCAAACGTTCCCAAGATGAATTAGATGTGATTATGTTTATTTTTCTGATTTTTTTTCTGTTTTTTCTTGTGAAATACTAAAAAAAAAAAAAAAAAAAAACAGAAATCTTTTAAATCAAGAGAGAGAGAGAAAAACGACCCAAACAAGTTATAGCTTCATTTTAAAGGATCACAAGCAAAAAACACTGAGAAACCACTGCTTTGTTAACAATACAATATCTTAGATATTAAAGAATATATTCAGTGGTTGGATAATTCAGTGTGGGTTGTTCTAGCTTTATGTAACGCAGGTCTCAGCATGAGAAAGAAGAAGAAAAAAAAAAAACTTCACACCGGCTGTCCCACCCCCAGTAAAGTGTCCGCGGAGCTCCTCCCTTGTCAGATTGAGTTACTCACCTATCACTCACCTGCTCCCGCGTTGCCTCCTCTGCGACTGTGTTTCTGGGAACCGACAACAAAAGTCCGCGCTCGGTATTGGATGGAAACTATTTACAGTGTTGGATTTCAACTCTGCTCTACTTCAAAAACAAACAGGTTGCAAACATCCTGCGGAGTTTATCGTCCTGATCGGCTGCAGGGTGTGATGGCAGGTTGATGCTTTAAGGCGCTGTCTCGACCACGTTTGTCACCTTGAGCATCCCGTCCGAAAAACACCACAGTGAGTTCCTCTGAGAGGGGGTAAAAGTTACACTTTTATTTGTTTTCTTGCTTTACAAACATGGCTGCACTTGATAAATCTCGTCCATTTAGTGGCTGCTGCTGCTTTCCATCATAGTATATGGTCTTCATCAGCAGATGCCTGCTCAATTGTTCTGAGCTCTTATATGACTTGTTGTTAGTAAGTGATGATTTTTTGGGGAATAATAGGTTAATTGTCAGCACATTATGATTTTTTTTTGCAGGCTGGAATAAATAAATGCATCCACCGAGCAATAAACTTACTGTAACACTTGGTGTTGGGTCCTCCTAGACTAATTTTCTGCTTGCTTTCAGCAGCAAACCACACATTGCTGCTGTACATTTAAATCTGATGTCACCCACAACCGTAATTACAGCATTTAGCTGTGGACTGAGAAGAGTGTGCTTTCATTTGGGTTTAACATGCCTGTGAATAACCTCATGACATGCTGCACATCAACAACCAGAGGAGAAACTTTTTTTTTAGTTGGGTAAGAGTGTTGTTCTCCATGTGATGAGAGTGTTATATGAACAATTAGGGGCTGTGCTTGAGAAATCTGAAGTCTGTTTCTCTGTGCCCTGATTCAGAGAAAGCACTCTCACACCCACCTGCCTGACTGCACCTGTACACCCAAAGTACACCTGTAACATCATCACTAGACAGCATAGCAGTGTGATTCAGCCAGATGGCTGCAAGACCTAAAATAATAAAATCAGATAACCCTCTCTTACAAAAATGCTTGCTCAGGAGCATAAAGCGCAGTCCTGTTCATATTTATTTCTCCAAACACATTACATAAGCTGTAAATCATTACTAGATTTGTAGTATGACAAGGTAAGGTCAAGTGTCGATAGCGTAGACTGACCTTCTGTTAACGGTTTGTGTTTTTTCTTAATGAATGAGTCCAATGCTGTAAGCACTTTGTTTAAACTCACCATTAATGTGCACGTCATTCATGAATATGGTCAGTCTTTCTCGCTGCTTTCTTGAGTTTGTTTAATCTTCAGGTGTGTTATGGGTGTGTGTTTAATATAGGTATTCATTGTGTGAGAGCAGTTTTCGAGAATAAAATATCTAGTTGTTATTAAGGTTGAAGGTTACGGTGCCTTATCAAAAATATCGACACTATGCATTGCGATATTTTTTATCGATCAGAGTTCAAAGACCAAGATTTCTGACAGTAGGATGAGTTTCAATCGAAAATGGGATTTCGCATGTGAAGAAAAGAAACAATGCAGACCCTGTGACTGATACACCACTGAGCTGGAACTGAAGTTATTATTTGCACTCTTGTTGCTCTCAAAGGGTTGCCACAGAAAGCAGTATGATAGCTACGCTTGTCTAACCTCATTCCATTAAATATGAAAATGAAAAGACACAGATATGATCAGTCATTTTGGAAAAACTACATCATTAAATATGAGGCATGCCTGGCTTTGTGAGCAACCGTATTCTTGTGTAATTCGTTTGAAGGCTGTATAATTACCTCTAAATAAGAGGTTGTCATTATTGACCAATGAGCACCTTAGGCAGAGTGGAGCAGAGGTGTTCAGAGGGCCTCTTTACCTTCAACAACACATGACACCCAGCCTGTGCTGCTCCGGCTTCACCTTGTTCCTGAAACCTGGCGGAGGGCCAAAGCTGAGAACAATAGCGTTGAAAGGAGATGACCAGAGAGATAAGGACAGAAAAGGGAAGTCAACCTTTTGTGCAGACTTGACTTATTAAAATAAATACAGCTAGTTTTCTTTGGGTCTCCTTTTAATTTCTCAATAAGATTTAGTTGTGTATGATCCCTTTTGAAGATACAGGTGTGTATCTGTAGAAAGTAATACATGCTTAAGCCCTCTGTGTGAGCGTTGTTGTGATTTGGCTTTCAGACTATATGAGGAGATTATCTGTCGAGGCAGGTTACGTTTATGATCTGCTATGAGATAAGCCTGACTGGTTGCACCAGTAACCCGTAATATACAGTATTTACCTTGTGCATGTGTAGTCTGTTGTTGCTCGTCATGCAAAAACTGTTTTATGGTTCAGAAAGGAGGTGAAGGCATGGCATGAGGAAATCATAACTCATGAACCAATGGTAAAGGTCTGGTCAGAAAATGATACTGAAATGTTCACAGCCATTGTGGGAAGCACGCCCAGTGGCACAAGGTGTCATGAGGTCAGTATCTTACGGGTTGGGTTGGGTTGTTCTTGTAGAACACTTGCCGGTAACACAGGATCCTAACCTCTCACCGCCAATTAATAATACAAGCTGAATGCGTTACCTAAAGCGCTACATGGCTCAAGAAGTCAAGAAGTCACATATGGTGAAAGATTAGCCATTGTTAAATACAGCTCATTTTAGTCATTAATCAGTGATTATATAAAATGTGGTGATGAAATTCATTAAGAGAACCACACAGAGCCCATTCTGTTGTGTGATAATTCATTAAGGTCATTTAGTGTTTAGCCAAAGTGTGTTTACCTGATATACGTGTTACATAACGTCGTCAGTACGTGCCTTGACAGACAAGTCAGAGGCTCCAGGCGTAGAGGGAAAGGTGTGGGAGAGTTTCATTGTCTCACGCTGCCGTTAAGCTGTCAGATTTGGACGTCGTACTCTGTTGTTTGTCTCCTGTGAAGCTGTGCTAATTATCAAGTAGTTAGTGTGGCTGGGTGCAAAGCCCAACCAAATTAATTAACTGCAGATATAGTCCTCAACAGAGTGGATCTAATTACACAGCGCATATCAGCCTGCTGTCTGCCATTGTCCCAGATCAGTCCTCCGACTACCAGCAGTACAGGCCCAACACCTGGCTCTCCACAGTGGAAGAACAGGCTGTTTTGTAGGCTGCGCCTCAACTTTGCATACCACACCGACAACCATAATAAAATCCCTATAGCTTTTTATACTTAACCACCATGGACTGCATGTAGAAGCTCACCAAACGGAAAAGATATCTGATGCAACAGGCATTTAAAAGGCCTTTTAGATAAATAATGCATGTTTGTTTTGGTGGCTTTATCTCCAACACCAGCCCCTGCCCTCTCTCAGTCTTTCACTAGCAACCAACCTCTTTCTTTGTTTCTCTGATTCTCGTCCTCTTCTTTCTCCAGGTTGATGCCTGAAATCATGAGCGTCGTGGGACCTCCGTCGAGGCAAGCCAAGTGAGTGTCGCACGCATTCCTGCTTCCCCTCACATATTTACCTTTCTGAGTGTTGGCTAATGGTGTTACTGCTGGGTTACTTTCACACAGGCGCCAGAGAATCACTAACTCAGTATGTAGAAGGTGGTGTGGGTCAGGGACCTCGGGCACAGAGAGGGTCTGTTGAGAATTGTTTGCTTTGCCATGGGTTTCCTGGCTTTAGCCTCCCTCCATGTCCTACACCCTTTCTCTCCCTCCCACCTCTCTCCCTCTCTCTTTCTCTTTCTCTCTCTCTCTCTCCCTGGCTGGTCCATATGCTCAGAATCTCAGACTAATCTCTTCCAGTGCTAGCCAGTCTGCTCTGCGTATATATCACTACTGAGTTTGTTGTGGGCTTGCATTCATGAGAAGTGACATTGTGGGAGTCTTAGAGAGTTTGTGACACTGACATCCAGAGGTGCAGGGGAAAAGATGAAGAGCATGAAGCGTAACCCCGTCTCCTCTTCTTGTCATTGCAGTGGAGTGGCCAGATCGGACAGCAAGATCAGCGCCAAGGCCCTCTATGGTAAGTGATAATACTGTTTATTGTTGGCGTGTATTCAAGACTTTGCTTTTTCATACCCTTCACATGTGACACCTGCCCTTATTTATATGAGTCACTAGAGACTGTTTACAGACTACAGCTTGTAATTTAGATGGTTAAACACTCTCACTTGTCAAGGAATTGTTTTATGAGAGCTTGCTCACTGTTATTAATTCAAGGACCTTATATTTTATTTTGAGTTAGATGCACACACACTGTGCTATTTCTGCTACAAATGTATATTGAGTAACATTTACAGTGCCCAGCTATTTCTAGCAAAGTGCTTTCTTTTGTTTAAATGAAGCTGAAGTATGCTTTTAAAATTGTACATCTTCTTTATCATTTAATACCTTTTCTAACTGTGAATCATCGTCGTTCAGCGCTGTAATTGACTCCCATTACAACAATGTTCAATTTGTTATGCAAATATGAGGAAATCCAGCACTATCACTCTATCATATGTTGCTGCAACCACACAGCCTCGCTGACCTATCACAGTCCTCTCCCACACACAGTGATAAGAGGGGGCCAAGGTCCTGCTGAGGGGCCCTGTCGTGTTCATGCTGCTGAGACCTCTGTCAAACACTGAGGGACGTGAGGAGAGAAGCTGGGGGCCCTGAAGGGAACAGCTCTGCACCCACCCGCATAGCGTTGTGTGATTTGTTGTTGGATGCATCAGGCTTTTTGTTGTTCGTGTACACTTTGTAGTCTCATGTGCTTTGTAGGGCATAGCTGACATTTTATTTTAGCTGCGGCATACTTACCAGGGTGTGTGTTTGTGACTAAAATGTGTGTTATATTAAGAGGCAGCGCTGGGTGTGTCTGTGTGGTTGGAACAGGGTGGGGGTGCTCATGTCTTGCAGGTAAATAAAAGGCGCATTGAAAAGTGGAAAGGAAGAGGCGGACTCTCATTCACCTCTGGTCCTCCCTGTGTTGCCTCAGACATGAGCTCACTGGTCCCTGCCGGCACCTCCTTCCACACTGCCAACATAGAGAAACATTGTACAGCATATCATAGGCCAGATTGAAACCTACACCCAGGTATAACAGGATAACCTGCTCTTATGCATCGCTGCACTGTTCCATATTTAGAATAGCCTCAAATGACAGATGATGGTATTGTGAGGATGCAAGATGCTCCCAAACCATCTGACTGTGCACCTTATTGTCTGTGAAATATTTCTGTGCCACGAGTCATCCAAATATCCACAGGATGCACCCATACCTGTGATCTCTCTGAAATATCCTGCTGTACGTGTGATGTGCCTGTGCTATTTTTTATTGGCTTGTTTCATCCTGTGTGGCAGATGGTCACCACTACCTCATCACTGCAGGACAGGGGCAGCATGCCTGTCCTCCTGAACCAGAGAGGCAGGAGAGTGCACAGTATTGTTGTACAGCATCCATAACAGTGGGAGATATTTGGAGAGATAGAGGACTACAGTATTGGTCCTCACTATAACAGCAAAAGTCTCAATCTCCAGTATGCAAAGCTGAAAATCATCACTCACACAATGAGGGCAGGTGATGCAAATGATGTGCAGGTCCTCCCACCTGATCTGTTATCAGCACCTTTAGTATAGAGCAGTGAGGTGCCACTTCAGACTCATCATCTCTGGACTTAACACCCATCCAGCAGCTTTCTTGACTTTCTTGGGGAGCATGTCTCTGTCAGGTAAAATGTTGTTTGGGCTGCGAGTCTAAATCGACAAGTGGAAGCTCTTGTTAAATCTTTGATCTCATCCTACTGCACTGTTTTTCTCGAATGGCTGCGATAGATCCAGCACTTAGTTTTTGTCTGTCAGCCTTATTTGTGCAGATCCACTCATGTTGTATCTATTTGTCTTTTGTTACAGCAGTATTATCAGCGGCCATATTTGACAAAATAATAGTGCTAGTGTGTTCGGCCTCTTACCTTCCTCGATAAACAAATAGTTAACGTAGATCTGTGTTCATTGTTTGACTTTGTAGTGAATCAGCCTTTGAGAATTTAGGTGATTTTTTTTAACTTAATTTTTATTTCAGTTTCAGCAAGTTATACAATCATATACATGCATATTCACATTTCGTCTGCTGTTTCCCACTTATGATCTGCTTAGTACAGCATACGAGTACATGCTTTAGGTTAAACATGTGTGCAAGTTACGTAGTTAAATAGGAGTGACACAAGGACATAAAAATAGATACAGTATGTATGTGTCTATGTGTCTACTGCGCTCGTATAATCATGGTAGATCTTCACCTGTTCCATATTGGGCTTATCAGGCTTTAACCTTTTAACTGTAAAACATTTAAGATCTGCCGTCAGTAGTATTTGTAAAAGCTATTTGAGATTTGAGGTGATTTGATATTTATATAAATCACACAGCAGCACAGTATTATCTGGGTGACCGCGCCTTGATTTTGGGTTGAGTAATATCAGAAGTCATTTTTATATAAAGGACAGTTATTAGTGAAGGGTCGGGTTGTTTGATTGATCTGAGTGATGTATTGGTTTGATAATCTGCCAAGCAGCCATGTTTATCACTGGTCATTGACTCTGGAGAGCCCTGAGGATCTGCCCATCTGCCTGCTAAGTGGCTCTTATTGCAAGCTGTTGCAGCGCTGTGAATTGATTGGCATAAATGTCAGTCATTAATAAGACATGGGCCGAGCTCGACTTTCAGAACGACACCTGACGCTTGTGTTTCACCTGTGGGGAGCCAAGCAGGAAGGAAATGGCAGGAAGAGGAAAGACGCACGCTTGCATCATTCGGACAGTCACAGTGGTTGCATGGATAGAAAGTCAGTGCTGGGAATACAGTCACAGCTTTATGAAACATGTTTACATCACACTGATTCATCAGAAAGGGTATATCAAATATTGGAATGTACTTTAGAGCCTCGACACACATTTTGTTAAGTGTTAGGCAAACACTGCCTTTGTGTCACATTCACCGTAAAATGAAATGCGCCTGAACGTCTATATGAAGAGAAAACCTCTGTGGCATCAATATGTTGACTCTGTTGGGTGTGGGACAGAAAGAGACCTGATATGAGATCTGGCAATGGAGTTGATAGGAACAAGCTATCATTTAACCGTAATTGTTACCTGCAGACTATTCATCTGGTAAATAGGTCAATGAGCACACTGGCACACTCATTACCATAGACCAGAACAGTAGTACATACAATGCTGTGAACAATGCTGTTTTGAAAATGTATTTTTTTGGAGGGGGGGCTTTTTTTGATAGTTTCAGCTGAAGAGTGACGCGAAAGAAGAGAGAGGGAGAGATAGGGGATGACATGCAGCAAAGGCCAAAGGTTGGAATCAAACCGCCGCTGCGGTGAGGAGAGCTTTATAGTGATTTTCAGCTCATTGTTTTGCTGTCCAGCCCCTAACTTTACTGTTTTGGTTCAGTCTCACCGCACTAAAAACTCTCTGTCCGCAACCTGCTTAACACCAGACAGACACAAATAAAGACCAGCTGGTGAACACCGTGTGGCATTTAGTGGCTAAAGATTCATATATTTCCCTCAGGTTCAGAGATAAAAGCTGACACACTATATTATCTCTTGATCACAACCTCATACAAGGAAGCTTAGTCATAATAAAGCAATCAGACCTCTGATTGCAGCAGTGGAGAAGTCGACGTTGGTCAGAGACGTGCTTCAGGTGGTGTTGAACCATGCCCTGTGATGCCCTTGATATCTTGTAGTGGTTTTGAAAATAATGTGTCAATTTCACAACATTTTTCCTTCCAAGTGGTCAAAAATATTATTGCAGGTTTAGAATACCCACAGCTCAAAAACGTGTCTTGCTTATTATTACCTCAGTTTGATGCTTGCCACAAATTTTGTTTTTATATTCATCTGCTGAAGGGGAAAGTTTCACTTGCTTAAATTGCTGAGTTTAAGATTGAACGTCACAGTCACATTGGAGGTGGAACCAGTATGCAACCCAAGTCTGACGTGGAAACTTGAAACCTGCAGTCCACATACAGAACAATGAGATTGGACTTCTTCTGGATATCGTGCCACAGATCAGTAAATGACTATGATGCTGTTGAGAGGTGTAGTCCCTGATTTTTGTCAATCAGGTCACACAGAGACTCCTGAGATTGATGAGGTTTAATAATTAACTTCTGAGTTTGGCCTATTTTCAATTTATTTCCCCTCTAACAGGACACATTGGACACAAAATAATGCTAAAATATGTAATAGGTAGTACAAGTATAGTTTGCCCACTGTTGCATTATTGCAAAGCCCCCTGTCGTGTTTCCTGCACCGCTGCGAGTGGACTGTAAAATGCACTATTACGTGTACAGTTGCCCTATGAAACAAAACATACACACGTTACGTGTTCTTATCTCTTCCTTATTGCCCTGCTGGTCTTTTCTGTCCTCACATTACTCTTTTGTTTCATTTGTTCGCTCTGCTCAGACGCACAACATGTGGGCTTCAGGTCTGTGTCGTAGCTGGCTGTTTACATAGTTAGACCTACAATAACATTGCAGACAGGAATTTTCTGGGTTTCTCATTTTTGATATTCTTCTTGTTTTCTTATCAACAGAACAGAGGAAAAAATACTCCAACTCCAATTTTATTATGCATGAGACATCACAGTATCATGTTGAGGTAAGATCTGCTCTGTTTCTTTTTCTTTGAAAGATTCAAGTGTGTTTTTCACCATTCCTGCATTTTAAAACCTTTTAGAAATAAAGCCAAATAATACGTAGAAATCAAAAACATGGCAAAGGCGTTTGGAACTCAATCAAAAATAATTTTAGCACGTATTAAAATATAAAGTATAAAGTAATTTAGTGATTTTTCCTTCGCACTTTGAGTGAGCCCAGATATTTGCAGTTTCCTCTGCATTGTGCTGTGTATCATCATTCTTTATTTTTTAAATGTTTTTCATATAATTTACTGTACTATTATTATTTTGTTGCTAATACATGTGGTACCTGTCACATGCTTTGAATCAAAGCAAATAGAATATATAGTGAATTTGAAAATCTGTATAAAACAAGAAAAATCCAGAAAATCCAAAAGTTTAGCCAATCGTCACCAATTTAAATCAAGCTGAGGACGTTTGTTCAAAGTGATTTATCTCTTTCTTTTCAGTTTTTTTTTGTGTGTGTTTCTGTCCTGGCTTATACAAATGTAAGGAAATATTATACTTAACATCTACAATGTACGAATCTATCATTTTAACAGGGTCACTAAACCTCATGTGAAAAAACATAAAAGTAAAGCACTTCCTGAAAATGTTTATAGTCTATTGTTACTTTGCCCAGAGATAAAAGCTGATATGCTATTTAATCACTTGATTACATCTCATATAACTGTGTCATAATAAAGCAATCAGGCCTCTGACTGCAGCAGTGAGGAGTCCGAGATGTGCTTCAGTAAGCTTAGCTCAGCAGACAGACTGGGAATAGGTAGCTTGGCTTATTCCAAAGGTACCAGCACATCTGGAGCTCATTAATTAACACTTTATATCTATTGTTTTAAAGTTTTGGTTTTATGTGGCAAACTATTTCTAAACTAGAAAGAGTTACTTGGCATTTAGTGAGGTCCTCTTGCCATGTCTACGTTGTTTTTGTACAGATTAAACAAACGGTTAAACAATGATAATATGTGTTAATTAGTGAGCTTTAGAGTTGATGGTATGTGGGTCTTATGTCAGCTTTAGACAGAGACAGGATGGGTCTCACCTTCTGACTCAGTAACTGACTGGCGTTGCAGCTTCATGTTGAATGGACAGATATCTTAGTGGTAGCGATTCTCTCATTTAACTCTGACATATACCAAATAACTAGTATATTTCCCAAAATATCAAATTATAATATTAATACAGACAGTTAACTCGAAATATTCTATTCTATATATTTCAAATTATGCCCATCAGATTTCCAAAGCAAACCTTTCCGACTTGCCATACAGTCAGTGTGTTTAGGTCACATCAGGCCATAGTCCCCTCATAGATAAAAATCTTACCTTTCATTCACCAGCCCACTGTTTTCTCCTCAGCATCTCTCCACATTCATTATGGACAAGACGGAGGCCATCGCCACCGTGGATGATGCCATAAAGAAACTGGTCCTTCTGGACCAGAAGGATAAAATCTGGACACAGGAGATGCTCCTGCAAGTCACGGACAAGGCGGTCAGACTGCTGGACTGTGACACACAGGTACGACACCACATCATATTATGTTAATATTGATATATTGATTTGTAGTATTTGTTTTCCCCCAGGTTGCTCAATGTTTTTGGGCTTAGAGACAGAAAGCCTGCATTGCAGAGTTATTGCATATTTTATTAGGCACTCAAACTCTATGACATAGTGTTTCGAAGTTAAGTATCTGACGATATCTGGCCCACTGTCTGCTGGGTTGGTCCCAGACTGCCCGCAACCTTCTAAAGAATATGGAGGTATAGTTAATTGTGATGTAACAGTATGCAGTATAATGTATTTTATGAATGTTTTCTGAACATTTTACACACACGTCATAATGACCTACATGGATATGATCTATTCATGCACTGAACAACCTTTAAAGGAACAGTTTGACTTTTTTTTTAAATTTGCTTTTTGCTGAAAATTAGATGAGAAAACTGTTTTTCAATTGTTTGAAGCTGAGTAGTTAGTGAGTTTTAGAGGTGCTGCAGATATGAGAGTGAGCTTCTCATCTAACTCTCAGGAGAGCGAAATGTCAAACTATTCCTTTAATTAGTATTTGTCCCAAATTGTAGTATTGTTTTAAAACACTTACTGAAGACTATCCTACTCAGATAGTATCTTGTTCTTTCCCTGCCTCCACCTCTTTCCCTGGAAACATTTCTCTGTTGTGCTCCTGCAGGAGGAGTTGGAGAACTTTCCTCTCTCCACCATCCACATGAGTCAGACTGTCCTGAATCAGACGCGTTACCCCTCCGTGCTGCTGCTGATGTGTCAGGACAAGGAGCAACACAAACCCGACATCCACTTCTTCCACTGTGACGAGGTGGAGGTGAGTCTAAGGTTTAGTTATTACAGGCCTGGCTCAGTTTGCGTCCTTTATTGTCTGTGCAGGATTGGCTGGCTTTGTGTTTTGTGTCACCCATAAATCCGAGCGGCGGGTGTTTGAACACCCGGTCAGATTTCAGTGCTGTTGGTGGTGGTGTACTTCTGTATATCCTTTTACATTTTTTTGGGGTCTTGTTCAAAGATATTTGCTCAAGGGAACAGGCGTAATACTATAACTTATTGTAAAGACACTTTTACAGTTCAGAATCACTACTTATGAGATCAAAGAAAAAGCTTAGAAGTACCTGATTGCCATTATTGGGCTCATAACAATTGATGAGTGCTGGAAGATTAGTACAGCAACCAGAGCTTTGTCTAATTTATCTGTATGTTTGCATGTTTCTGCCTTTTTCTCTGTGTAAAGCTACTCCACATGAATTGCCCTCAGTGGGATTAATAAAGTTGTTTGTGAATTTGTATTTGAATTAGGAATGAGCAGGTCAGATAAGACGGGCAACTTCACCCTTCTTTTTAAATTTGACTCTGTGTCTCTCTTCAATTTCTTCAGGCAGAGATGGTTCATGAAGATATAGACAGTGCCATTGGAGACAACAAGCATGGGAAGAAAATGAGGCTTCAGACGCTGAGGTGAGAACAATGCTACAGTATATACACACACACAAATGTTCTTGCAGTTGAAGTAGGTGACACTTATCTGTAAATAGTAGTTAGCTACCTTGATGTCTGGGTGCTGAAGGTTTCAATTCCTCCTCCTCATCATCTTCTTTCAGGTTGAACAAGGAGAAAATGAACCGTCACAGAGAAACGATCCTTCCTCCCATGGCCCCTCAGGGACCCACTCCTGCTGCCAGGGGACGAGTAGCAGCAATGAACACACAGGGTGAGAATATGTTCTTGTAACAGTTGCATTCATATAAACGTGTTTTTTCTTTAATCACACAAGCTTTTTTTTGTGTTTGGATGTAGACAGACGAGCCTCCAGACAACATGACGTGGAGTCACATGAAGCACTGGCCCAGCGCATTGAGAAGGATGTTGTGAGTGTTTGTTTTCTTTTAATCAACATTTATGTCCACTGTCATTATATTACACAGTTCCTTTCATAAACATATGTTCTCCTTGCTAAATCCCCGGATTTGTCTCCCTCAGCAAATCCTCAACTGTGCCCTGGATGACATAGAGATCTTTGTGTCACGGCTGCAAAAGGCAGCAGAGGCCTTTTCTCAGCTCAACCATCGCAACAAGAGTAAGAAGAATAAGAAGAAAGGACCAGCAGGTCTGTCTCCCTTTCTTCTTATGCGGTGGCCACGAATGCAGTGACAATATAACTATATTGCTCACAATGCCATGTTTGTGTCTTTTTGTGTCCTGTGGCCCGGGACTCTCATCCAGTGATGCATGTGTGGTAGTTGAGGCCAGTTTGGGCTTCTGTTAAGTAACAGCACAGTACTCATTACTCATTGTCATTACTAAGGTAATATTATTACTTCTTATTCACTCCTTGGGAGTGCTGATCTGGTGTATTTGATTTATTATTTCCAGTGTGCTTCTGTCTGAATTACAGTGTTGTGTTTTTGTTAAGTCAAAATATTAGTAATATCAAAAGTAGGTGACTGTTCATGGAGGATTGAAAACTATTTTTTACAGGGATTCAACTCAAAAGTGTATTCATGGACACATAGTTGGTTAAAGTAATAATATTACTGTAATATATTGCTGAGTAATGTCTTACCATACAACACCAGCGATGCTGTGATGCTGTGTTTTTATATGAATTCATCTTGTTCCCTGTGCAGCAAGACAAACTGCACATGTAACATACATGTGACTGACTAATGCGCCTGTGTCAGGGGCAAACACACACGTGTTGTTTTTCACACATAGTTTGGTAATAACTGTGTAGAAGTGACACAGATGTGTGTTGTCCATGACTACAGAGACAGATGTGCTGAAAATGATCTATCTACATAGATAGGTGCAGTTTCTCAACTTTGGTCAGAATCCCATGTGGGGGTCACTTGTTGGCCAAAAGATTTGTAAGACTGATGTGTCGATTCAATTAAAAATGTGATTTCTAATTTGATTCAATAGTTTGATATATCATAACCTCTCTGATCTTTCTGGGATTGTGAGAATTCTGTGACCTTTTTGGGTCACGAGTTGAGAAACCATGATGCAGCACATTCTTTCTTGCCCTTTTTTTACTGTCTGGCCAAGGTGAACTTTTCATCAGTAAAGCTGTTTATTAACTAAACATTTTCATATTTCTGACCTTTATTTTTACTGGAGACATAGATTGTAAGCTTGAAAATAACATTTAGGTTTACTAGCCTTGGCCACAGAGTGAAACCTGAGTTCTCTCTCATAACTTGGCTGGCGTAACTGTGGAGTGTGCGTGTGGTCATTGTTGCTCTGATTGTTTACAGAGGGCATGCTGACCCTGCGAGCCAAGCCCCCCTCTGAAGCAGAGGTCATTGATAGCCTGCAGAAACTAAAGCTGGCGTTCAACCTCTTGGTGAGATATCACAGCGCCTAACCTCTCTCATTCAGCACGCTTATCAGTTGCCCTCCAGTTTCTAACCACGCGTGTCTGTCACTGTGCCCCCTGCAGGCCAAACTGAAGAAACACATACAGAATCCAAGTGCGTCTGAGCTGGTTCACTTCCTCTTTGGCCCACTGGAGCTGGTAAGAGCTTTAAATCTGTTGTTGTTGAACAACAGGAATGGTTGGAAAGGTGCAGGTACAGATGCCATCATACTGAGCACTCATTTACAACAATGTAAATTCATGTCACGCTAAATGAAGTTCTCCATGTCACTGGATACCCTCAACGACAACTCCGACAGAAATACACTGAGCTTCTTTTTACCGGCATTCCTCTAATTGTTCTTATTCTTTTATGCCGCCACACCCACTCAGCTAAACTGGAGGGACGTGGCTTTTAGCTCTGACTCAGGTGCAGCCACAATTACATAATGTTGGTTTCCCAACCTGCAGTGTTCAGCCACACCTCCGATACTGCTGAATAAGAAACACAGAGCTGTGATTTTGCCTTGATATTGCGCAGTAACCTCTGGACACATTGGATTTGCTTGATAAGGTCGAGATAAAGCCGGGGCAATGATATTCAAAATGACCCTATGGTCATTAACTGTACTCAATAATGTGATATACACACACGTGTTTTTATGTTTTTATCCAGAGTGCTGCTGTTGTTTATTGTTGTTTATGTATCGACTTTTTAAAATTGCTCCTTTGACGACTCTGCCTGGGTGTCAAACTTATTTGTACTTACTTATTTGTTAATCAGATATATTTACTGGTTCAAAGTTTGAAATTAAGAAACATGCACACAAACTTGGCATATGCGGTATATTTTCATGAATGAATAAAATGTTTCTTTAAACTACAATATTGAAAAAAAAAAATCATTTACATTTCGGTACCAGTACCAAAAACTGAGCTATCATACCGGCATCAATATTGAGCATCTATAGTTAATATATACAGAAAGTATGTACTTTCTTTTGAACGCATTCACTCATTTGTAGTCAGTAAACTAATACTAGATGAATGCATCTACAGGTGCTGCAGAGCTGTGGAAATCCTGAAATGGTGCGTTCAGTAATCTCCCCTCACCTTTGCAAAGATGCTGTCGACTTCCTGCGGGGACACCTCACCCCCAAAGAGATGACCATTTTCGAGCTTCTTGGGGAGGGATGGACTAAACCCAGGTAAATAAATGGCTCCACTTTTTAAGTGCAAAGACCTTTTACAATTTCCCTCTCATTCACCAATTTACACACGCACACACTTCATGCAAGGTGTTGCTCTGACCATTAAGAGCAATTGGACACTTAAACACAGGTGCATTGTTACTGCTGACTCTCTCTGTACGGATGTGTAGTTTAAAGGTCACATTTCACTATCATTTTCCACCTACAGGGCAGAGTGGCCCAGGGATCAGTGCGCTCCTCCTTATTACCCAAAATTTCGTAATGGCTGGGAGCCGCCGGTAGAGCACTTCAGGACGGCGCCCTGGGAAACGGAGGGACCCACTGCACCAGCAGCAAATCCCACCAGCCCCAGTTACAGAAGACCTTCAGTTGATGAAGTAAGGTTTTTGTTTGTTAACCAACATTTGTAAATGTACTGACCATTACAGATCCAAACCCCTGAAAATAACAATCTGTCTGTTTTTTCAGTTTTATGGAACTCATTCTTCAAACTCGTCGAATGGGTAAGTAACAGCCTTCACACACTTTGCTGTGTCTATTACACACAAGAGCAAACTGTGCTGAGAGGATACTCTGTGTTTTAACAGGTCTTACGGGAATGGGATGCCCCACGCTCGCAAATTTGCCAAAATTCTCTACCACTTTGTAGCACAAAATGCCAACGAGCTGTCGGTGCTGCAGGATGAAATCCTAGAGGTAAAAACAACTGACACAAAGACTGATTATATATTAACATAATTCAGATAAGCGTTTTAGCATCCTGCAGGGATGGTGCTAAATCTCAACTAAACCTAATGGTGACTGTGTCAGCATTTTTAAGCTGTGTTACACAAGCCTTGAATTCAGTTTTTCCTTGCTGTAGAGTGAGATGTGAAATTTGTCTTGTAGGTGATAGAAGATGACAAACAGTGGTGGAAACTACGAAATCGCAGCGGCCAGGCCGGCTACGTCCCATTTAACATCCTGGACGTGGTGAAGTTAGAAGACCACGAAGTTTACCAGGTGATCTGCTTTCCAAGACATCCATTACTGTTCTTAGATTAACATGTTTTACACCTGACATTTCTGAGCCTGTTATGTAGTCCTGAGGTGTATTTTTAGCTTTGCCTCGGGCAACGTGACGTCATGACAGAAAGTTTCCAGGTGCTACACTGAAGTTTAATGTCAGAAAATGTTTCAGACTTTGCAACAGTATTAAGATGCCAGTCTGACTACAGACTTAGAAGACCAGAATGCAATGCACTGGAGACGTTTTGACTTTTTTCGGCTTTTTGTACATTGAACAATTTATGTCAGATTCACTTTCACTCACTTACTGTCATAATCCTTATCTCAGCTGAGCTCAGCCTGTTATCAGGATGCACCAAATGTAGTCGTAAATGTTTCTTTATCGCTGTTTGTGGATAAATTACTTTGGGGAAGCAAACAGGAATTTTTGTTTCCTGGTTGAAAGTACAAAAGATGACAGATGCACATTTGTTCCAACGTGTAGGAGTTGTTATCATTATCATTCAGAGATAAAGTAATCAACTGAATTAAATCCCCAAATAAAAATCATCACAGATGAAAGCTAAATGACAGTAAAAGTTTAACTTTAACAGATCTTAGATCAGTGCAGCTTTGTCTGCAAAGTCTTTTGTGATCCGACACATTGTGCACCAATATGTTCCTACCCTCACCGAAAGCCTACATTCGCAAAGACACGTAGTGAATGCATTTAAGCTGCATGCAGGTTCATTAACACCCTGCAGCAGCAGCTGCTGCATGCAGATACTCTTCCTGGAGTGAAATACTTTCACACACATTTTTTTTTTTTTTTTTGCGTTTTGCTTGGGGGCAAAAATGTATCAACCAGAGTGCGATGAAAGACAAACCTGTTTTTGTATTGTATTCTATTTTCTCATGAACTGTGTTTGTGTCTCTGTGTGTGCAGCAAGGCTACGCAGCATCACCTGCTAGTCCTCTGAGCCATGGAAACATGGGTAAACCCAATGACCAAAGTGAGTGAACACAAAGCAGTAAACAAACAAAGTCAGATTTAAAAAAAATAAATAAATAAAAATAAAAAAAGCAGGTCTCACAAGTTGTTCTCTTCCTGTTTTTTTTCTGTGCCGCAGTGATGGATGAGTTATTACAGACGATAACTGCAAACAAAAGCCAGCCCACGAGGAAGTTCCGCGTGGAGCGACCATCCAGCGCCCAAATACCACTCGCCTTTGACTCAAACCCGGAGCAGGTGACCGCATGGCTCACCTCAAAAGGTTTCTCAAAAGCGTGAGTCACCCATGACGCTCATCAGTCCACCAAATCAGAATACCTTCTTCTTCTTCACCTACACCTTCAAATTCTGACTGGGATGGATTGCCTTTATCTGGCTTTGCAGTGTGTTTAGCATATGACACATTTTGCATTTTGCTCCACTGGGTTAAAGCACACAGAGCTGCTTGCTATTTTAGTACATTGTGCACAAAATCCAACATGTGCAATGTCAGCAGTGTCTGTGTGTTCTACCGCTTTTTTAATGAGTCATAGGGCAGAGCAGCTGTAATGATGACCCAGTAAGTCAGCATGCACAACACCAGGATGTTGGAAATGACACACCCCAAAGAAATACAGTCATGTGTGCTTTTCCTACTGTTCCATGTAAAAATGCTTCTTTGTTTTCTTAAATCACTCCCTTCTACTGTCACTGTCAAATAAAAAAGAAAGTAAATGTACAGATTATAATGAGTAAATGAATTGTCTGACTCTCTTGTCAACAGGACAGTTGACTGTTTGGGAATCCTGACTGGAGCCCAGCTGTTTTCCCTCAACAAAGAAGAACTCAAGGCGGTGTGTGGAGAAGAAGGCCGTCGTGTCTTCCTTCAGGTCTCCGTGCAGAAAGATCAGCTGGAGGTCGGTAACACTTAAACACCTGTCACGACAAAGCTGCGATGATGAACACACTTGTTTGCATAAGATGTAAGAAGACTTGAATTGATATGAATAAAGCACACGAGTTAACAATCAGTCTTCATCTGGGCAGGTTAGGACAAGTGAATAGACTCATAGGTGCAGTCAAAAAAGGGGGTGTGTACATGTATGGAGAATAACTTAAAAACTAAAAACAGTACAGCAGATGAATTATTGACACTGGGTATTTAAAAAATGTACAATTTGATCAGTTAAAGCTCAGATCTTAAACTATAAAATAATGAATTACCTGTGATATTATTCATCAAACGTTTTATTTACTTGTGTGGCTGTTTCATGTAGGGAGGATCTAAAGCAAACACAAAGAGATCATGATGAGCATAATTACACTATTCAGACAGGAACAAAAGAAGTAGGTTGTGACTCAGTCAGTGCAGAGAGATTTAGAGGAGTCCCACAAAGGGAAAAAATTTTGATTGTTCAGTCAAAGATTAATCAAAGTAAGCTTTTTTTGTTTCTTATTTATGAGTAATTTCTTAGTTATTTCTTAGTTTCTTAGTTATGAGCTGATTACACTGGGGAACACAATTTTTGTTGAGTTAGGTCTGACAGCTGTTTTTAACTAATTTTTGGGTGTGGAATCCAAAAGAGTTTTTCTCTATCACGTCAAGTTTTTGAACTATAGGATCCCCGTTTTCTTAAAAATAAAATGTGAAAAATACTGTACTTAACAGATATGTGCTTGTTTTCACTAAACAAAAGTAACAGTCTGTGCAATGATCTTTTTGCTCTCGCCAAACCACGCGGATACCAAATGCCAACTCTTCGCGTGTTCCTTTGGTCCACATCCGTAAACTCTCGACACACGCCATGGGCCCCTCACAAAGTGTGCCTTTGTGAGGGGCCCATGGCTTGTCTTGATCACAGAGTTTTACTTTAAAATATGCAAAATATGCTTGTTTGACAAATGCACTGATGTTTGCTTTCCTCTGACTTGGAATGGTGAAACTACCACAAATATAGCAAAAGGAGTCAGGGTTGGCTAGCTTTCTGTTGATAGTACTGACCTAATGGGAGCTGCACACACCTCTCATCGCACTGTCTCAATTGTGACTACACAAACAAGTTGCCACGTAGCTGTAGATGAGTCCAATCGTAATCAGCTGGCAAGTCTTACTACAGCTACATCAGTTGAATTTTGCTTATCTGGAGGGTAAGCTGTGGAGAAAAAACTTGCTAGAAAAAAACTGACTGCAATTTTGGAATCAGCATGCCAATTTTAGTTTTAAAAATCTAACTCAAATTGTTCCCCAGTGTAAGCACTTTAATAATGATCATACAGTTTTAAATGTTTGTGTAAAATTGATTTATTGAACACAGACAGGGAAAAGTAGCACTCCTTAACCAGTCTGTTTCCATTGATTTAGCTAATTTATGTGTGACGGTGCAGTCATTGAAAGGTCCTTAATGGCTTCTTTTCGAGCTGGTTGTTCTACACTTTGTAATGAGTGAATCTTTAAAATAAAGATTTGTCCTTTCTTTCCTTTACAGGCGACCAAAGGAGGCTCAGAGCTGCAGGAGATCATGAAGCGGCAGCTGGAGAAGATCGACTCTAGCAGCAATGACTGAAGCAACACGACCCATCCAGGCGCTTTCCTCCCCTGAACACTCTCTATAACTGCAGCAGCCTCTTAAATCAACCTCCGGTTAATTATGGCCTACAGCAGAACATACTGAAATGTATACATTTTTAATTGTATATTTATTTTGTATCACCCAACATGTATGTATTCAAGTGTTTTCTTATCTCATGTTGCTTTTGTTTGGATGTCTCATCAGATTCTGTTGCATGAAAAAAGGAATCTGTGTACAGTTTTGTGCACGCGTAAGTGTATGCACAACAAGCATGTAACGTACATTATTGTACAAGCAGTGTGATGTTGATGTAAATGCTCATTGTTAATATTGCGGCTGTTTACTGAATTACTTAATAAGTAGATCTTAACTACTGCATATCTAAATCTGTGCCAGAATGTATGACACATATATGATATATAGCCAATTATTTTCACATTACTGTTTACAGGTGAAATAAATAATAAAACACTCTCTATGTTAGTTCTCATCGGAGAAGTAGTCTCATCCTGACTGGAAACTGCAGATCATGCGGTTGGTATTACTATGGATAAAGATGTTTATAATCAGACATTCTGGCAAGCTTATAAGCACTATAGAGAAGCTGTCAATAATCCTGCATGAAGGTATTGTCAATGATAGTAAGATGCTGTTATTAATGTGTTTTTATCCAGTCTGAATCGCACAGACACACCGGAATAATAAGGAATATATGAGATTATGTCGTTTTGATGTGAATAATTAAATGATGATTTCAACAAAACATTTAAAGGGGTTGTAAATATGATGGGACACTGTTTAAAAGAAATAAAAAAAACAAATAAACTTGGTAAATATTTGATATCACATCTTCTTTGTACATAATTTCTTGTATTTGTGTGTGTATTAATAATATCAGACGTGATAAAATAGTCAATACAGTTTCTTTATTGTATACTGTGAGATCAGAACAAGAGTAAATTAAATTAAGTGCAGAATATTTTCATCCTCGGTTACACATAATTTGTCCGTGTAATTGTCATGTTCTATTGTTCAAACTGTATCACATGATAAATAAAGAAAGTCGTCACTTTAAATTACTCACAAAACACTCAGTTTTCACAATTGTATTTATAACACCAGACCACTATTGATCAAGATAATGTAAGGCAATTAGAGAAAAATCCTGTGAGCACTAAAAATCCTGCACAGGATGTAAAAACACTGAACTATAACACGAGCGATATGAAAAGATCATTCCCACACTGTCAACTGGATTATAAAACCATGGTGCAAAATGTACTTTTTTTTGTTCAAACAGCTAGTTAATGCTCAATTTATTTATTTTTTTACCAGCCATTCAATAGATTATGTTTGGTTTTTGGCTGGTGAATGAAATAAATCTACCAGCTGGCTGGTGCTAACTTTGTGCCCTGTAAAACCGATATATGGATACAATCAAAGAACAACGCCGGAGAGGAAAAAAACGTCACTCCTTTTGGGTTCAGTGTAGGTTCATTGGTCATTTGTGGAGATATGCATCGAGCCAAAGGTCCCCTGAGGTTTTCAGTGACCTGAGAAGAAAAAACACAAAATCATCAGTTTAATCAGGTAGAAGCTTAATCACTCGTCTTTGTTCTGCAGGGGGAAAAAAGTACTGATGGGATTTATATTTTGCTTTGCTTAGCAAAATCTGCAGCCTTGTCAGACTGAAAACCAACATCAACATGTTTCATTCTTGCACTAAATAATAAACACCTATTATTTTTATTACTGGGCTTACCTGATAACATCAACGAGGCCTCGCCACATCGTTTTCACCTGGTAAGGAATCCCGTGTTTCTCACACAGTGCATGGACCATTGGGGCCACCAGGTGGTAGTTGTGGCGCGGCATCCTGGGAAACAAACTTCAGAGACAAAAAGAACAGATGGGAAAGAATCAGACATAACAGCATGCAACATGTCAATGACGGGTTTTAAGAAAATAAATAACCAGAGATGAAAAATTGTGCCATTTGAGATATATATATATATATGTCCTGGAAAAGAGAAATTAGTCTTTGCCATGTATTTATTTAGGTAAAATTGTCAATAACAATCTATAACAAACTGATATGATGCATAAACTATAAAAACTAAACGAATAATTCCTTACTTTCTTTGTTTTTTTTATCATAAACAGATCTACAGTAATGATTACTACGTATGTTGATGTTTTCCAATTTCTCTGTTTGATCATGTGATAAGACAATACAATATACAGTATAGTGTCTATCATAATAGCTTGCACTAGGGCCAATCCTTATGCCACCACTGCACATACAGGAAGGTACTTGACAAAATGTTTTTGGCCACCACTGCACATACAGGAAGGTACTTGACAAAATGTTTTTGCTTTTGTATTACAACAGAATTAAAATACTGCAAATTATGAACTTCTACTTTTAAATAGGTAAAGTGAAAACCAGTATACTATTAAAAGTCATCTTACTGGTATTTACAGGAAATAAAAAACACTTTATTTTTAGTCAAAACATAGAGTTGTTTTATAGTTTCCCAGTGCTTCCAGAAATAAATGATTTTCTCAATCAGCTTCTTAATATGGGTGATGGTATCCTACATGAACATACTACAAAATAATTGTGCACACGTTTGTCCAAATCTCAGATTGACATATCTTTGGATACTTTGGGATCTCCACTGGAATAGAAAATTAAGTGTTTAGCTGCACAGTTTGAGTCTGTGATGGTGTTTCTTATGAGTTAAACTGGTATTTGATTTTCAGCGTTTTTCTCTGGTATGCATTCAGTTTGATGTAGATTACTTTGTGCTGTAGGGGCTTTCAGAGATGTTTGATGGAGCCTTAATGCTTTTTGTATCTATAAAGAGAAAAAGCTGACGTGATGTCACTAAAACAGCTTTGTGTGTGCCCGCTCCTCAGACTCCATCATCGACTTACTGGTGTTCGATTTGAAAGTTGAGGTGTCCGGTGAACCAGTCGTTGAAGAGAGACGTCTCAATATTGCAGGTCGATTGTAACTAAAGTAGAGAATGAGACAAAGGAGTGCGGATGAGTTCATACATCAGCAGGACCAACAGGTGACTGTGGGTGTCATAATGAATAAAGCAGGTACCTGCATTGTCACCCAGTCACGGTGCTTCTCGTGGTCGATGTCCATCGGCAGATGATTCATTTGAGTCACCCACACAAACCAGTGACTCTCCAAACACCTGTCAGTCATAACAACACATCACCAAACACTGAATAACAATACACCATGTTTGTAAGTTGAAACTAATGGGCTTATTTATGTTGATCAAATCAGTTTATAAAGAGAAAGTAATGCATTCATTTATGTTAATAAGTCATTTGTTGTCATTCTTCCAACATAACGTCCTTCAACATAACTTAATCAATCTATCTCGCTCTTTCTTCTAAATTTCAGTGACCATGAATGTGCATCCTTGAGGCTTTTTTAGTGTCGTACTCAGAGTATGTGTTGCCAGATTTCCAATTTGGAGGTGTGTGTTTGGTTTGACGGCAGTATACCATTAAAGTGTGTTTTAGGCTGTGACATGTGGGTAAAGATAAGATAATTATTTGTGTCCAAAGTTTCATTAAGTAAGAGATTTAATAATTGGGTACAAGGTTTTGAAGGAATGCGTGTACATAACTGAGAAAAACCTAAATTTAATTTAAATTAGGAGTCATTTAAAATAACTCTGAACTGATCAATTTGTTCCAATATATAAACAGTTGATCAGAAAGTGTTACCAAAAACAGGTTGCAGTTCATTTACCTGACAAAACAGATGAGTGCGATCGAGCCAAACACACCGTACATGGGTACATAGCAGCAGAGGAAGCGAATGTAGTAAGAGATAATCCAGGCCAGGTCCTTCACAAGACAAGAAGGTTAATATGATTAATGCAGTGTCTTTGTTATCATAACTGCCTGAAACTCATCTCTTATCTTTTCTTGCACTGTATTGTTGTTTCTCTTGCTGTAAGCAGAGTATGAGGACATATCACACATAAAATCTGAATACAGCATCTTACCACCCAGTCACGGCGCCATAGCACTGTGTATATTATCATAACGTGAAAGTAAGCTGGAATGAGAAGCGGTGGTCCAACTAAGAGAGAAAAAGATCTCAGTTACTGCTGTGAAGTTTTCATAGTTTCATTCTTTTTAAACAACGGCAAGAAAACATACCAAGAAGGAAGTACTTGTGTTGGTGATGGTAGGGCAGAAATTTGATCTTTTTTATGCCATACTGTAACACAGAAATACAGATTTAAAAACAAGTAGCTGGTGAAATATTAAAGGCTTAGTTGCACTTGATGTTTAAGGGCTGTTTAATGAAATCAAAAATATCAGCTTTGTGCTACTTGCCTCGACTGGTTGAGTAGCTCCAACTACAAAAAGGTGCAACATGTTGACATCAGGGTCCTTACTGAAGACGTTGGGCTTCGCATGATGCTGAAAATGCCGATGATTCCACCAGTTGGCAGAAACTCCCTGAGAAAACAAACTTTTAATATCTGTGTGAAATCTCCAGAAAATAAATAGATGATCAAGAACATCAATTACCTTCAAATGACCCATGACAAACTTGTGCAATAAGTGATTCCAGCTTGTCTTCTTGAAGACAGACAGGTGGCCAAAGTCGTGCTGCAGCCATCCAGCCTGCGTCTACAGAAGGAGAGAAACCGGCTTTTTGAGATTTGCAGCAGACTTATAGTTCATTTACAAAGGTAATGATGTTCAAATCACCTGAGCAATCGCCAGTATGACTGAGCAGAGAAATGTCAGCGTCCAGCTGGTTCCCCAGATCCAGATGATCAGCCAGGCGAGGGCGTCCAGCACCAGGATTTGACCCAGATGGAGGCAGAAGAACAAAGGCTGAGCTCGAAAGAAACCTTTGGTCTCTAACTGATCACGTAAAGTGTTGAAATCCTCTATTACTGCTGCCTGAGAGCAGAGAAGAAGAAACAGACATGTTGTGTAAAGCTCAAAAGGTTTGGGGGATTAAAGAAATGTATGTTCTCATTGCATTTGAGGGTTTGAGCAGGTTGTGGCACAGATAAGAACAAGAAGGCGTTGAAGCAGTTTGAATTATTTAACAGCTAATTAGACATGAGTGTCCAGTCTCTCAGATGTGCCAGAACACTGTAAAACTTAAGGGTAATAAAACAGATCTGTGAATGGTTTCCCCCTTTTTCCCTTCAGGTACATCGTGGTCATCCTGCCATGTTGTCCGACTGAGAGTAAAGAGACCAAAGCTGCTACATAAATAATGTGAGTTTTTGTTGTTTTTCTGAAGAATCAGAACGGGATCTCACATTTTTGTTTCGGTCATGGCTGGGCTCTGTCGCTGCCAGTTCTCCGATCAGCAGGGGCTTCAGAAACTTCTTCACAGACTTTAGATCAGGGTGAAAAGCAGTGAACGCCTCCTAGAACACAGACATCTTGTTAGTGATGCAGTAAATTAAAAGTTATCTACATGTATCAGTGGATAAGGAAGCAAAGTACCAATACAATAATATACAAATACAGATCTTTATTTAAGATTTTACTAAAGTAAGATCACAGAGGTATTATCATCTTCTTGAAAAATCATACATGACATTCTTAGATTAATAATGCATTGATTTGTTAGCTGCATTTTACTGTTGTAGCTGGACGAAGTGGAACTAGTTCATATAGATACACATAGTTATACTGTTTGTAGTTCTGACTTTGAGGAGTCGTCAATTTATTGACGGGACAGAAAACAATAATAAAAAAACAGAGTTATGCTGTAAGTATTTCCACATCTGTTTCCTGCTTTATCTATTTTTATACAATCTTAAATTCTGGTTGAATTTATGTTACGCTTTATCGCCTTTATCTTATTTGTCATCACTGTAAAACTGAATAATGTGTTACCAAAGTTTGACCTCATGTTATAAAGGCCACTTCATAATTTTTCACTAAGAGGTTGAAAGTTGACTTCAAGAGATAATAGTGCCTGACTGTTTGAAGAACCTAAATACACTTGATTAAAGACTTTATTATTCATGAAAAGAAGTGGTATTTTTTTTTTCTTTTCATATTACACAACACAGATTAATTGATTGCAAACATGTGTTTGCACTTCACTTGGTACTAAGGTGCAAAAGGCTGGGCTGGAGATAAGTCTAACCATAATATATATAGTGTGTTTATGTGTGTGTTTTTTCTCAGATTTAAGACTAAGAGGTCAGGACTGGTTCATATTTAAGCAGCTATTTGAAAGCAGCAAGCGTATCAAAGTCAATTTTCACAAGACAACTGTTCTTATTCTTTCTTAATGGTTCATAAATGTTTCATTGTTGACTTTTAGTACATTGAGAACAGAAAACGTATTACATTAATGCCACTGTTTTATTGTAAGAGGTCATGGGCCAAAAAAACACTGATTTAATCTTTAACTGTGCTGCATTTAAAAATCTTAACAAATGTAATAATTAATTAATGTAATTTCAATGTTTTTCCTCAAAAATGTGCAGATGTATAAAGTACATACAGTATATTTTACTACAGTACATCAGAACCACTGGCATTTATGAACACCACCACAACAAAAGCCACTTATATTCTCAGGAAATGGATTATGTGGTATACATATATATATATTATTAAAAAATATCACCGTGGCATCCTCTCCAGCATAGTGTCCGATGACCCGAAACCCTCCTGGGTGCCTTTTGGCCCACTGTGTGGTGTTATAAACCTTTCGATCGATGACCATCCACTGATCATTCCTGTTGCAGTGTCTCTGCACCTCCTCCCAGGTGTAAACGCCATCATCTCGCCCACTGCCAGGCTCTCCTGGCTCCGTCAGCTGGCCTCCACCTCCCATCCTCACTGCTGTCTCTGGCCTGGTTCCACCTGCACACTAAAAGATCCAGTCAGCTACAAAGTTTGACACCTGGATGTCGAAAACAGTCTGTTCAACACCTCTCTGGCAGTCTGTAGCTCACAGATTGTGCAGAGGGAGATGCATTCAGAGGAAGAGGTTTTTAACCTGTTGCTCTCTTTACTTTAACCACGCAGCTGATTGTAACACAAGTGAAGTAAGACAAAGAGCTGTGCAACATCTTCACTAATAATTGATGATGAAATCCGACAACCAGGAGGCTGTTGATGAAGCAGGGCGGATTTTCACATCACAGAGTTGGCATCATTTGTCTGTTTCGACATGAAGCATGTATATAAAAGCCAAATGCAGATGATTCAATTCAGAGGCAAGAAAAAAAATCTATATTTAGCCTGTAAATGCGTTTTCATTTTTAAAGCAGCGCATGCAAGCAGTAAGTTGCAATGCATAGTACGCGTATAAATGTAAAATAAAATAAGACACGCAACAAACATTAAACCACCGATCGATTAACGTTTCTCGCCTGCGTATCGATTAATTAAACAATAATCGCAGATATCGTGTGGCAGGCTGTTCAGCCTACAGGCCTGCTACATGAATATGAAACATATTTCATACTCACAGTATCCAGATTTTCACTCCTCTCCTTCGGGATTCACTCACATTAAACACGCCGGATCACTTTATGCCTTCCTGTTTCCATCACATCCATTTTAATTCGTTAACACCCCCCAAATTCATCATCTGTCCTCCCAAATATGTTCACGGACTCATTCACCCACTCATTCAGTACAAATTCCGTGCCGATCATTCGAGGGTTGCTGAGCCAATCGGAGTACAGTACATGCTGGACCACTGGCTGATGTGCAATAGGCTCAATCAACAGCTCATCTGAATATTACAGAGTCGTCTGAGCGCTCAGATGGAAAGTGTCTGCGGGAGCACTTCGCTTTTTACAGTTTGCTCCATTATGCACAGCAGTGAAAGAGGTGCTCACACGAGTATAAGCACAGTGTAGACATGCTCTGTTACGAGGAAACGTCCTGCATTCAACATGTACAACAAAAAATACTTTAGGTACCAGTAGTAAAGTAAGTAAAAACACATTTCAGATTTTATAAATTATATTTTTTAAGATTAATCTATAATAATACAGCCTGTCATGATTTAATGGTAAATGTATTTCTAATATTAATAAGTAAATAAGAATGAATCCTTTTGTAAAACTAAATGCAGTGCAGTATAAATTGTAAAAATCCATCCATCCATCCATCCACTTACCTACCTACACATCCATCCATCCATCCATCCATCCATCCATCCATCCATCCATCCATCCATCCATCCATCCATCCATCCATCCATCCATCCATCCATCCATCCATCCATCCACTTACCTACCTACACATCCATCCATCCATCCATCCATCCATCCATCCATCCATCCATCTACTTACCTACCTACACATCCATCAATCCATCCATCTACTTACCTACCTACACATCCAGGGCCGGCCCTAGGATTTTGGTGGCCCTAAGCAAGATTTTGTGTGTGGCCCCAAAACACTAACAGGGCAACCACCAAATTACACGAACTGCTTGTAACTGAATGAAAACATGCATGCACTTGAATTAACAACAAGCAAACTTTATTTTAGAACAATGTATTGGTATATTAAAATATATATCAAATTTTGAGAGGCTAAGACAATTGAAAGTATTCCAAATAACTAACTTGCATGTAACAAAGTCAAAACAATGACAAATGAACACCAATAAAAACTAAAATATTTTGAAAAATAGCAATGATCAATAAGAGTAAGAAATATTCAAAATAACAAATAATAAAGATGATGTCCCTTCAGCAGCAGTCATGTCACTCAATTAAAAGCTGTGTTTTCCTGTCTACTTTTCACATTTCTCTGACGTGACATGAAGTCGAGAGCTTATGAAATTGGTGTGAGCTACTGTATCATCATAAAGAAAGTTCTACCAGCCACTAAGCCCACTTCTGAGCAAAAGGAC